>NW_011961047.1:0-2215 GCF_000949405.1 Vollenhovia emeryi
CGCGGATTGCCTCGCGCCGCGGACCTCCCCGCGCAGCGGATCGCATAGCGTCGCGGTCCTCCCCCTCCCCGCGCCCCCGCGAATCGCTGCAGAATATCTCCTTCCCCGCGCCCCGCGGATCGCCAAGCGTTGTGGAATAATAAACGTGGAACTCCTCGACATCGTTCACCTTGATAAGAAAGTCATCAGCCAGGTTTCGGCGCTTGACCCTGTGACTCATACCCGTCCAGGTGTCAAAAATGACAGGTCAGCATCTAGATCGCGGTCTCCTCGCCGCGGAGTACCCCCCCTCCCCCTCGCCTCGGAGTACCCCCCGCCCCGCTCCCCCCTCGGAGCTCCCGGGGTAGAACCGGCCCATATACCCTACTTTTATACTATACTACTAGAAAAACAATACAAATAAAATATAATGAAAACAAAAAATTTGTTTGCGATAATTGACATGCTCTCTCTGTTCTCTATCTCTTTCTCTCTTGGCCGATTCCTTTCTTTTCGTCCTCCAGCTCTGTCTGATGCTCCCGTAAACCATCGACTTGTTTTAGAGACAATCTCTTTCTCCGAAACAGAAAATTTTTCGACTAAAATATCTGCAAAAAATTTTTAATTTATTACTACCGTACTAAACTGAATCACACACACACACACACACACATACATACACACAACTGTGATGAACCAAAGAAATAGAAAATACCTCTCATGCATTTGAACGTCATCGTATCGCAGAAACTCTTCTTTTTCTGTCCAGAAGCTTCACATCCGCAAGCAGAATATTGCAATTGAACATCTGTGTTGAGTAAAGCAGTTAACATTACAGAAATGCCTTTTGCAGTGATTTCTACACCTATTAGTTTATTTGTCATCATGATTTTCTGTAAAATGTAATATTATATTTTCTTCCAATCATATTTACTCAATAGATAATTCTATGTAAAACTTACAAAGAACTTCTCTTTTTTGGTGTCCAGCGATAACTGCTCGTTTAACTGCATGAACTGTTCTAAACTATTTAATGGCAAAGTAATTGCTAAGTCGTTTCTACATTCGGTTAATTGTGTTACGTCCCGCGGTTTTTAATTTTGCGCGGGAACGTCAGAAATCTTCTGACAAGAAGAGGAAAGGCAGAGAAGGAGGAGGAGATCTGAAATTTAGCGTGCGTGTGGGTGTATGAATGAGTGTATGTGTGAGTGTGGTTTGCATGGTTAATTTATTTTATTTGTATGTACATGTGTGTCAGTGTAATAGAAAAAGCGGCTATAATAGTGGCATGTTCCGTGCCTTTTGTGGCGCGTTGATGCGAGGGAGGATGATTTTAATTTTCCTCTGAAGGGGCTCCACAGAGACCACCCGTGGGCGAGTGGCGGGTGCCCGGGCGATCGCTGGCCTCCCCGGGGCGAGCGATGGTGTGGGGCCCGGGAGCGAGGCCAGGGGTGCTCGCGGCGGAGGGGTGATAGGGGGCCGAGGTTTCCACACCCTTTCTGGGCAGCACTCGCTGGTGCTAAGAGGGGGAGGGCGCACCGGAGGTGGGCGAGGTGTCCCCTCGTGAGGGGGAGGGGCCTTGGGAGGAGGAGATTGAGGATACGGGGGAGGAGGGTGTGAATACGGTGGAGGAAGTCGCGAGAAAGGGGGAGGAGGTTGCGGATGAGGGAGAGGCGGTGGCGGGTGGTTCGTCTCCCGGGGCGCGGGCACAGGGGCTTTGCGGGCATGTACGTCGAAAACCCGCGGGTCAAACACCCGGACCTGGTGCGCCTTAATCAGACGCCGTAATTGGCGCTGCCGCCCTGAGCGGCAGGACCGGCCCATAATAGGGCTCCCTGCGGAAGGCACTCATGATTAAATTTGGTTATTCACACGAGAGGGAATGTGGGGGTTAAGTAGTGGGGAGGGTAAATAACGGTGTCCTGCTCTGGCACACACGGAATTGCGCGGAGTTGCGTAGTATTCCTCCTCCCGTTTGCTCTACTCGTGAGTGGAAAGCATTGGTTTTTGGTGAGAGTACTCATGTCAGTAGCGTGCTGTTGCGTGTGTGGGAGTTTAGGTCCATACACTAGTTTCGTTTGTTAATGATTGTTTATTCGAAATTACATGAACGCGAGGACTTGGTCTCGATATATCTTACCAGAGAGCTCGGTCTCTGGTACGCACGAAATCACGAACGCGAGGACTCGGCCTCGATATATCTTAGCGGAGAGCTCGGGCTCCGGTACGCACGAAA
>NW_011961048.1:0-2216 GCF_000949405.1 Vollenhovia emeryi
GATGAGCGGGAGGTGGAGCGACGCGCGAGATACACCATGGTGGGAAAAAACCTAGGTGCGGCGGGGAGCGCGGCGCGGGCGACGAGCGCGGCAGCGAGCGCGAGCGACGGGCGACCCGAAATATAAACATGATCTCGCCTGTCGCTCCACCTCCCGCTCATCGATCGATTTTCTTAAATGCCTTCCAAGTCCGGCCTACCGTCTCCTGCATCCTTATTCGCTCAAACGTGTAAATTAATTACTCGATAACTATTGTTACTTTTGTACCGCGGCACATAACATTTCTCCTTAGTTTAACCCAATCTACCACTATTTTCAAGTTGGCTACTTTTGCATCAGACACCCTGTATATCTTCTTTAAATTCTAACAAAGAATGATTATTCAGGAAGCGTTTCACAAATTCTCAAGTGTTTGGCCGCTGGTCTCTTTCCCAAAGCGGCATATCTGCATTACACAGGCACGTATAGAACCGTCCGAGGCAACAAGGATTTGTATATTCATCCAAATAGCTGCTTATATACTCTGCAGCAGCCGCAGTGGTGAGTATGGCAGAAATTCTATTAAGATTATTATTTTATTCTACTAGAATTTTTTTTTTAATGTACTATTACTTTATTTCAGGTTACTATTTTGTGAAATTTTGCAAACGAATAAAACTTACATGAAGGATCTGACTGTCATTCAGCCAGAAATGTTGTTGGACGCAGCACCACATTTTTACGAGAGAACGTCTATCGAATCTGTTTAAAAAAATTTGTTTTAAAAAATTTGAAAATAAAACTTATAATAAATAACAGCATCCGGTTATTTCCTATCTTGTGATAATTTTCTACTTAATAAAACTGCGAATTTCAAATTTTGATGCATGTGTTTAGGTTGAAAACGCGAAATAATAAACGATCGATATTGAATCGAGTGCATAAATTGGCATTTATCGATGATTTATTAATACCACTAGTTAATATATTTTTCACGGAATTTATAAGAGAAAATGGCTTTAGACATTGAATTTTTAATTCTTTTCGGACGATTGCATCTCGATCAAGTCAGTTGCATTTATTGTGCGTTGTCGATGTTAAAATGTATAATTTTTGTGCGATGCTCTTGTACTTATCATGCGTCTTACAATGTGCAAAATCTGAACGGCAACCTCCACGTGCACATTGGGTTACGCTGATGTCGACGGTAATGAACGAAAATACAAGGGTTACTTCAAAATGCTGTAACTTGGCGAAAAAAAATCGCAGTAACTTCTTTTGCTTCCTCATAGAGGAAGCTTTGTTTTCATGCGAAAATTTTTTTTCCAGTTTTCAATGCCAATGGGTTTAAAATGTATTAAAAACTCAAAAAACACAATTTTTAAAAATGTATGTGTGTGTGTATGTATGTGCACAAAAATTGTTCGCGCTCTCACGTCCGCAATTTTTGAGATATCGCCTTCTACTTTGGTACATTTATTGTGTGTGATTACGAGATCGTTGGTATTGTATTTGACGTTAATCGGTGCAACGGTTCACTTTATACATACATATATATCTATATTTTCGTTGAAATTCATGAATAACTTTATAAATATTCAAGATAGAAAAAAAGTTAAACACTAAAGTTATATCGTTTTTACTGCCGCATTTCATAGTAATATCAGTAAGACCTTGAAGAGCTTTATCAAGGTTATCTAAAGATCACCTTGAAATTTTTAAGCGGAACCCTCCTTTTTCATTACATATTCTTGTAGCTTATTTCAATAGCTTTCCAAAACGCTATAATAAAGTACGTTTTCGTTAAGTACCTTTGGAGTTATGAGGATTGAAATTTACGCTACTTCGTATTAATTCGTGAATAACTTTTTAAATATCCAAGATAGAAAAAAATGTTCAACACTAAAGTTGCATCGTTTTCAGTGGCGCATTTCATAGTAATATCAGCATGACCTTGAACAGCTGTATCAAGGTTATCTAAAGATCACCTTGAAATTTTTTATATCGAACCCTCTTTTTTCATTAAATATTTTTGTAGCTTATTTCAAGAGCTTTCCAAAACGCTATAATAGAGTGAGTATCTTTTCGTTAAATACTTTTGGAGTTATGAGGTCTTAAATTTACGGTATTTTTAATTCCCTGAATAACTTTTTGAATATCCATGATAGAAAAAAACTGTTAAAGACTAATGTTGTATCTTTTTTTCTTGCGCATTTCATAGTAATATCAGTATGACC
>NW_011961049.1:0-2216 GCF_000949405.1 Vollenhovia emeryi
AGACAAATAAGAACAAAGTGGCAATCGAGGAAATGCAGGAAATAGGAACAGGAGAAAACAAAATGATAATGCTGAAATGCAGGAGCTGGGAAGACAAAAGAGAGATAATGACAAAAAGAAAGGAGTTAGGAAAGAGATACGAAGTTTTCATGGACGATGATCTCACAAGAACACAAAGAAAGATACAGAAAGAAATAAGAAGAATAGCAAAGGAGGAAAGAGAAGCAGGCAAGAGAACCAAAATAGGCTACCAAAAGATATGGGTGGACAACACAGAATTTAAATGGAACGAAAACAAAGAAAAGTTAGAAGACATAAAGAGCTTTCGGAAGCCATAAGAAGAAGAAAGAGGATAAGAAGGAAGAGGCCAAAGAAAGCAGGAGAAAAAGAAAGAAAACACAGAGGGAAAGGCAAGAAGAAGGTAAGCAAAAAGAACAGAAAGCAGACACAATGACGGTAGGCTTCTGGAATATAGCAGGACTAATGAGAAAAATGAAGAATTCTGGAAAGAGATAGAAAAATGGGATATAATAGCGATGCTAGAAACTTGGGTAGAACAAAAAGACTGGGGTAAAATTAAGAAGAGACTACCGGATAATTATGTATGGGAATGCCAACCAGCAAAGAAAGAAAAAAAGAAAGGAAGAGCAAGAGGAGGGATAATAACAGGAGTCAGGAAAGAAATAGCCGAAGATGAAACAAAAGAAAGGGAAGAAGAAGGAATTGTAGAAAGAACAGCAAAAACAAAGGAAGACAAATGGAGGATCATAGCGATATACGTAAACAATGATATGGAAAAGAAGATAAAGCACATAAAGGAGTACACAAATGATGGCGGAGTAGGGGAGCAAATAATAATAGGAGGAGACTTTAATGCAAGAACAGGAGAGGAAGGAGGATTAACAGAGATAATGGGAGAAGGAAGAAAGTCGAAAGACAAAGAAATCAACGCAGAAGGCAGGAAGCTATTGGAGTTTGTAGAGGAGGAAGGACTGGGAATAATGAACGGAACAAAGGGAGACAAAGACGGAGAATTCACCTTCATAGGAAGTAGAGGAGAATCAATTATAGATTACATAATTGGAAACCAAGAAATCTAGGAAATAACGGAAGAAGTTAAAATTGGAGACGCTATTGAGTCAGACCATCAGCCTGTAATAATAAAAGTAAAAGGAACAGTGGGAGAAAGAAAGAAAAAGGAAAAAAGAGCCAGGAAAATAATGAACTGGACAAAAGAGGGAATAGAAAAATACAAGGAGAGAATGAAAGAGACAAGAATAGAGGGTGAAAGCATAGAAGAAAAGTTGGAAGGAATAAAGGAAATGGCAAGACAGGCCGCGGAATGGAAAGAAATAAAAGAAGAGCAGAGAACGAAGATAAAGAACAGATGGTGGGACAATGAATGTACAAAACTAAGGAGAGAAGCAAGAGAGAATTTAACCAAATGGAGGAAGGGGGAAGTAGAAAAAAAAAGATACACACAAAAGAAGAAAGAATCCGAAGAGAAAATCAAAGAGAAAAAAGAGATAAAAAAAGAAAGAATAATGAAGGAAGCAAAGGAAGCAACTAATGAGAAAGAAATATGGGGATTCATAAACAAAGAAAGAAAAAGTAGAAAAGAGGTATGCGAAGAAATAACAGAGGAACAATGGAACAAACACTTCATGGAGATATTAGAAGGAACAACGGCGAAACCACAGGAAAAAAAGAGAGAGGTGTTCGCGAATCTCGCGAGGAGAGTTCGCTGGTTACCGCTGCGGATGGAAGCAGGATGAGAGGACTTCGCGGTGAGAGGCTCAGGAAGCGAATGCACGCGTGAGAGGGTGAAAATCACGTGATCGTACCTCGGGTAGATTTGATAAAATATCGAGTCAGTTTTAATGAATGTAAAAGCTTACAGTGAGCAGTCTCTGAATTAACGCTGGATGAGAAGTCTTTGAATCACTTGCACGGGTCGATATTATTGATCGAACACCGGCCTCGCGATGTAGATGCCCGTGAGCCGTGTCCACGCGGCGCCGGCTTGCGCGATGCGTGGTGAGCTTGAGCCGCCGGTGATGCTGTATCCCGAGCTGTCTGAGTTGAGTCGAACTTCTGAGTCCACTACTTGTCCGCACAGAGTTTATTCTCCGGTGAGAACAGTCCACGAGAGCACACACTAAAGTCTTCTTCACTGCACGACGCGTGTACTTAGTACCGTAGCCATGAGCAAAAAG
>NW_011961050.1:0-2216 GCF_000949405.1 Vollenhovia emeryi
AATTTGATATCGAGGTGACACGTCCCTTCACGTAGGCTCGACGCCTGATTAATTTATCAAGGGCCGCCATTCTGTATCCCGAGCAGGTCGAGATTGCGAACTGAATCTTGCGATATTGAGTGTCTCTTACTTGCTTTATCCGGCTCGAAGGACCAATGTTACGGCTTAACGACCGTGAATTTCAGAGGATGAATGGTGAAACAGGTAGGACACGCCTGAGATAGGTACTATCACAAGATTCAGTAGCTGAGAACCTTTTGCTCTTTATTATAGTGCGTACAAGACAACGAGCGGCAATCTTCCTCTGACTCTAGCCGGAAGCGCTGTAAGCGCTGCTATTAATTGGCTACGCTGGCGCCTCTCCTAATCGGTAGCGCTGTAACTAAATTTGCTTACGCGGGCGCCTCTACTAGCGCGCTATTCAAATCTACGCGTGAACACAATGTCAGAGCAAGCGCATTAAGAAAGCGCAAACAACGTGGCAAGGCGCATTCAAAAAGAAGCGCTGAAGTTACTCCAGAAGGAGCAATAATATGCAGCGACGAAAATACCCCTTTGTCGACACGTAGACAACGGTACTTGTTTTTTTTTACATTTAGATTTTAATTTTTTCGGCTTAATTCTTCTACGGTGTATCTAATATCCACTCAGAAAATATTAATATACTTCTATTAATATACTTATATTAATATGCTTTTAACGCTTGACATTAAATTAATTTTTTAAAAATTATTTTCATATAAATTGAATTCGTTTCCGATTATAACTTAATCTATTCAGTATAAATTACTCAATTCGGCAATATATCCTTATTGCGGGGTTTTTTAATACACTGTGTATATTGCTTTATCTTAAATACCATTAATTATATGATAATGTTTATCCAGCTTTTTCATGGACAACTGTGATGAAAGCGTCATTACCAGTGCCTCAAAGCCGACCGAAATGGACAAGTTACGAGCAGAAGTGACGTTACTTAAGGCAGAACCCAGTCAGCACAGATATTCCCTGAATGTACACAGGATATCCGTAAGATTCAAAGTACATCTATTGAATCTTGTGGACATACATAGGATGTTCAGAAACGTATATACGTAAATGAGATGTCCATAATATATCTTATGTACACACAAATATGGATATAAGTAGAAGCTCCAAAAATTTATATATGTAGAATATACTAAAATGGATATACGTATAATGAATATCCATAGTACATACAATATACATACGCATTTGATATGTACAGTACTTGCAGAAACATATATGCATAGAATATACTCAATCGGATATGCAGATAGCGGATATTCGTAGTATGTCTTATGTACATGCACATCACGAGACACGGTAGTGTCTCGCGCCAAGTGTAAGTGAAGCTAGTACCACGCGCGCGAGACCGACCGTGTAAGTTTACGCGAGTACACGACTTGATTTGCATAATAAAAGTATTTTTACTTTTTTCCTACGTGCCCCACGAGTAGAGATATTGCAATGCAAAGTCCACGAGTCTGAATTTTCACGTAATTTTTATGGTGGGGCGATGATTGGAGTGGGGGCATGCCCGCCGGCTGTGCGCCCGCGGACGCCCGTTGCCCGTTGGAGTGGGGGCATGCCCGCCGGCTGGGCGCCCGCGGACGCCCGTTGCCCACGGTTTAGACAATTTAATACAAATAAATATTTTATTTTAAAGTACAAAAACTTGGCGCTGCTCAACCGAATTTTAATAGGTAATTACCAAAGTTTTACAATAGGTTTTCGGAATACTTGTATTATTGCGTAGATATTCGTACAGATCATCATTCCTTTACTCTAATAATGTGTCATCGCACGTATCCGTGAGAAAAAGTTATAATCTCTCGCATGATAAACTGTATTCTCGGAATTTATCATAAAATATCGGAGTAGCTTTCTGACTGATTTTCCGTACATTGCTTGAGCATACTGACTATCTGCATAACTACACAGTTCTATAATTTTATAAATTTATACATGTTTTTATATGAACAATTTTTATATAATTATCTGACTTTATACAATTGTACACAATTATAAATGAGCAATTTTTTACATTACAATTTGTTTCATATAAAACAATGTCTAAATCTATAAAGTTATATATACACAAACATAACAATATATGCCTTAAACCTAAATAAACATACAAATATACATACAAAAATATATCGCGCGCACGCTACAGAGAGAGAGAGAGAGAG
>NW_011961051.1:0-2216 GCF_000949405.1 Vollenhovia emeryi
GTGCATTGTTAGTTAAATAAACTGAGATTTTTGGACTTGCCCCCCTAAGCAGATAGGTGCAAGAACGAGGTAAGTCCGCACTTGCCTCGTTCTTGCACCAATCTGCTTAGGGGGGCAAGTCCAAAAATGTCAGTTTATTTAACTAACAATGCACTTACGTACGTCGTTCTTACACCAATCGTTCGGGCTTGGAACGTTGCATATAATGAACCTGAATTGGAAGGAAAATATGAATTTATTTTTTGTACTTAAACTTGAATTGGAAGGAAAATATGAATTTTGTTTTTTGTACTTAAACCTACTCAAATGTTCAACAGATGATATTCAATATGGTGCAAAAAAAGATATCAGGTAACCAAAACTATGAAAAAATTAGCTAATTTAATAGTTTATTATTTATTTTTACTTATTTATTACAATAACTATCTAAAAGATACTACTTTCAAATATTTTTTGCTAGTTTATGTTCTGTTGCTAGGCATTTTTTCCATTTTTGGTGCTAGAACGAGGCAAGTCCAAATTAAAAGTGTTAAAATTTCATGTATTTTGAAAGTTTATTATTATTTTAATAAGTATGCGCTAATTGATAGCTAAGAAGAATATAATGTAAAATAAATAAACTTTCTGAAACAAAATTTGAAAACGGGGGAAAGTTTTTTTCGTTTATCTCAGAAACATAAAATGTGGACTTGCCTCTTTCTTGCAGCAATGTCTTCAATTGTACTGTGCGCAATTGAAGGCTTCTCGGTCTGGAAGCGGGAACACCCCTTATCCAGCAAGAGCGGCGCCTTTAACGCTAAACTGGCGCCGAAATTTATCGGGCCGCTGGAAGTGCGGCGGATTGTATCCCCGGTCATTGTGGACCTGCGCAGTACACACGGAAAATGGTACCGACACATCCACGTGCGGGATTTGAAAGCGGCACCCGTCAACGACAACTCGGGCAACGAGGACGGCGAGGAAAACAATCCCGCGTGACAAACCTACGGACGAACGCAGGACGATACGGCACTCGAGTCCGAGATGACAACGGAGCAAGACGTATTAGCCGAAATCGACACCCTGCTACGGGACGCGGAGCGGTACGACCCGGCCGCCCCCGCTATCGGGGACCAGTGGATCCGCTTATATCGAGCCGAACCCGAAGCTGCACCGCCACCAGCCAGGCCCACGACGCAGCGAACCGTCCCGCGAGTCGGGACGGTGATACAACGGTCAGACAGCACGAACGAGAGGAAGCGTGCCTGGCTCCTGTCGGTCCCGCCGCCGCTACCACCTCGGCCAGCACCAGCGCCCGCTGCACCGCGACCGACCCTCCAGCCGGCACGACCGGAGGGGCCTCTTCCACCACCGCCCATCCCCGTGGAAGTGGAGACGGGAGTGGCCGTGGACGTGCCGCACTTCGCGGCCCACGTCAGCCGCCGATACAAGGCCCGCCTCGGAAACCGGCGCTGGGTCATCCGCTTTAACGGAAACGGGAAACCGCACTCGGTCCGAGAGATTGTACCACCGTAGGCCTCTAAATGCAGGCCTTAGCAAATGGGGGGGGGGGTGATGTAACGATGCACCCCGAAGCCGCATCGTTCCCCGGCTAAGGCTGGGTCTACATAGGATGCAGTAAGTCGTGTCGGATGTCGGGAGCAGTCGGGAGCAGTCGGGAGCAGTCGTATCACTGTCGTATGTCGGTGTGCGTTCTACACTCAAGTTCAGAAGAGGAGGGATAACGCGTAGATATTTTTGAACCAGTAGGGTTAGGTTAGGTTAGGTTGCATCAGCCGATTGCATCGTGTCGCAGGTACTCACCGGACATGGATGTTTCGGTGAGTACCTGCATAGAATCGGCAAGGAGGACTTGCCACGGTGTCACCACTGCGAGGAGACAGCGGACACAGCGCAACATACGCTGGAGTCATGCCCAGCCTGGGAGGCGCAGCGCCGGGACCTCAGGCTGCACATCGGAGCGGACCTCTCACTGCCAGCAGTGGTGCACGCCATAACGGAGCGAGAGGAGGCGTGGACGGAGTTCTCCTCCTTCTGTGAACGTGTTATGTCACAGAAGGAGGAGGCAGAGCGGATAAGGAGGGGGGAGTGCGACCCCCTACAGGACGCACAGGGAAATGGGCGCAGAAGGAGAAGAGCGAGAGGGCGCCCAGCCCACCTAAGAGCGTGGTGAGGACGAGGGGAGGCGAACGGGGGGTGGCAGACCGTAACGGTTA
>NW_011961052.1:0-2216 GCF_000949405.1 Vollenhovia emeryi
GTTTAAAATATTGTTGCACCATTGCATTTACAATATGCAATCTTGCAACGTTGCAGCAATGCTGCTGCAGATTTTGTGCTGTATGGGTATGTCTGTAATATGATATCCATGTGCAGATATACTGAGAATATCCTTAGTATATCTGAAATATAGTATTCCTATAGGCTATAGAACACATCGAAATAAAAGATTGCGTTCGGAAACTTTACCCGGGTGCAGCATGTATCATTTTATTCTTGTTTAACATTCGATGAACAACAAGGATTAAATGATATATGTATAGGTACATCCGGGTGAAGTTTCCAAACGCAACCTTAATTAGTTGGCTGGGTTCACTCGGAGCGATTTTGAGTAGCTCCCGAGAAATAAAACGAACAAACCTAATTATTTAAGAAATACCTAACCTAAAAAAATATACTGAATATACTGAGGATATGCCCAAAATATGCTAAGAATATAATAAAAATATTATGTGAATATATTGAGAATATTAAACAAGCGGACATTTGAATATATACTGAGAATATACTCAGAATATCTTAGATATCCAACGAATATTCTGAGTATATCTGCAATATACGGCTATGACATACTGAGAATATTCTCAGAATGTACTTGTGCTATCTGGGTCACGGCATGAGAATTAATAATAAAGACGTACAAGCGAATTGAACAGACACCTTCCAAATGTATGATGCAATGGTCTTGTTAAGCTTCTGCGTTTTCTTGCAAAATCATTTCCTACCGCTTTATTAAAACAAGGAGAGACTGTCGTATTAATTATCCAAATGCCTTTTCAGCCGTCCAACTGTCTTTTGTTCCGAATCTAAAAGGGGTGTTCGAGTTGTTGGATAAAAAATCAATTTTGAATGCATAGTACATTGGTTAACACGACGTTTGAAGAAGAGCAAACTGAGAAACCCGTTTACGACTTACCCGAACTCGACGTGATGGCCATTTCCAACGTGTTAGACGGACAAAATGTTGAACTTGCCGATAATAAGCTATACTGGAAGGTCAATTTCGATCGACTTACACAAGATCTTAGGTAAAAAAAAGGAGAGCATTTAGTCACAATACTCTCTTCGATTATATTTCAATAATATTAACATGTGATTTACGCCAGGGATCAAATCGTTATATCGGCCACAATAGCTAATGTACCTGCGGACCGCATCTTGGGCATCTACGTCGAATCCAATCTCGTATATTGAGATAAAGAAAGCAGCGAAGAAGCTGGGTTATCAAGAGCTCGAGCATTATCTCGATCAGTATTTGCAGCTTCTGGAGGAGGAAAGAACTTGTCACAACTATTTTAGAAAAACTAACAAGCTTACATCCGTTTTCGTTCTTATCTCAGGTATATTTTCGGCATTACTTTTATCGGATATTTTCCTTCTTGCCGGCTACATTGTCGCTACGATTGTTGATTTAATTATTTTGTTGCCAACGAGCACGGCGGCGAATTTAAAAGTTAAACTGTATGCGATTGACGTTGACGTGCATTCGAGAAGCGCGCATTCGTTAAGCGGATATTTATGTTATCATTGACTAACAATGGATTTATGAATTGGCCCCGGTCAAGTACGCATACGTGTGTTTTTAAATACGAGACATTTGCTGTCGATAGCAATTTTGGTAATTATGCATAAAAGGGGCTTCCTCTCCGATTTGCTTTATTTTTAAATATGTTATTGGGGATGTCTTCCCGAGACATTTCACATACAGGGTGAGGCATTTAAGGTAGTTCTTTCGTAAAATCAGTTATGTGAGAATTGTTTCAAATTTTTATAGTTTATTCTTTACATAAATACGTGCAAATAAGACTAATTAAATTAAAATTGACCGTCTCAAAGTACTAAAAATATTGTTAAAGTTTACTATGTTACACGAAATATTACGTGTAAAACACGTTAAAAATATTATTACATGTAACAATATAATTCGTTGTGATATTATTACATGTGAAATATTATTTACACATATTATTATGTTTTAACATATTAATATTTGTATTTGCAAACGCACATTTTATTTTTTATTTTTTTAAAGCTTAATGATGAGTGAGATTCGTATAAGAAACAAATATGTTATAAAGTAAAATAGAACGAATAACTGGAAAAAAATCAAAATTATTGACCGTTTCGTTTCAACAATATAAACAGTTAAAACTGAGAAATGGGAAGAATTATGTAGTAGACATGAGTGTAGCGTTA
>NW_011961053.1:0-2217 GCF_000949405.1 Vollenhovia emeryi
GAGGGGAGGGGCAGGAGGGGGTGGGGCGCGCGCAGCGCGCCGTGCTAAAGACACTTGGTCAGTTCGTGTCGGTACGACAGGTATCCTAACCCCAAAACCGTCACTTTTCAACACGTTATAACTTTTTTTCTGTGGCAGAGCGACGATTTTTACTTTCACAGTTGTGTTTTACGCATCGAAATACACAATATTGCTTAGTTACAGTCAGATCGGTGAGGTTGTTGCTCTCCTTCAGTATTACCTTTGTGTTTTATTATAAAGAAAGTTTTTATTATATTTTCTTCGAATATAAATATACAGGGTGGTCCAGTGATGAGTAGCGGAACTTCAGGGGCGTATTCCTTGGACAATTCTAAGACGAAACATCCATTTGAGTTTTTGTCGAAAATCGCTTCTCTGAGAAATGGCAGCCGTTTGAAAAAATTTTGTTTGGGTTTCGAGCGGGAGTCATGTAAATTAGCGTAACTTTGGAAATACTCGTCGGATCATTTTTGATTAGGGCTTGTTGAAAAGGTATTGCCGAGACCTTTCAGAAAATGTGTCACACTTATCTGGCGGTAGCGTAGTTTTTGAGAAATAAAATAAAAAGTGAATTTTTGTTGACATTTTTGACATTTTCGACGCGTCGGCCCGAGTACCCAGCCTCGCGGGCGAAGCGCCCCGGCCGAGTGTTGCGTGTGCGACGGTATTCGTACCGTTCGCGAGAAAATTACTGTCGAGTGCGTCCGTGTCGTCCGAGTAGGGTTTATCGCGTACGGATAATTTCTGCCGTTGAGTTCGCGCCGGATTGTTCCGCGTCGCAGAGAGTACCGCGGCGAGTTGTCTCCCCCGATCCCGGGGCGGGTATTATATTCGCTTGCGACGCCGCCCGTTATAGCGGCCACTCAACCGGCTTGTTAACGCCGCTTAATATTAAACCCGACTTTATTTATATTATTTTTCGAGTTTCTTTTCGTGTACGTCTCTCTTCGTGTGTCTCGTCCGTCGTGTGAGGTACCTAAGTCCCGTGGCCTCTGGAATCTTTTGGCGTCAACCACCGTCCAGCCCCTCTACCGTTAGGCGAGCTAGCCTGCCCGTGGCGAGGGCCGATACCTGCCGTTCGTGCTATTTCGCGGATATCGCGACGTGACGCGTAAAAGACCGCTTCTGGCGCCCAATCTTCGTTTTTCGCGTCGAGCCTTCGGCTTTCGGCACGGTACGCGCGGAGCTACCGAAATCCTGCTCCTTTCCGGCGCGTTATCATTTCCCCCCCCTTTTTTGGTTTTTGCCGACGACCCGATCCGTCCGCGTCCCGCGCTTCTCGCGCCCGGCGACCACACTCCCCGTCGTCGGCGCGCACCTTCGACCAAGACCCGCGCGCGACAGCGAGAGCGGGACGGCAACACCCGTCCGTCCACGTATCACGGGAGGACGGAAGCCATTTAAGGAAAAGAGAATAATCGTCGCAACGCATATTTCACAAAGTTATGAAATTAGAACATGTAACAAGAGTTATCTGCTTAGAATAATGTATATACATATGTATATACATTGTATATACATATGTATATTTATTAAAATTAAATTAAAAAAATTAATATAGATGGGGTGCGTTCAAAGAGCTCCTCCAGCTATTTAACTCTGAAAGCATCAGTCTATTTTTGTTGTTCATTATATGTCGAAGAAAAATCTGATGTTTTTAATGCCAATAGCATATTCCACGAACGCACCTATGGTAACAGTCAATCATAATAAATCTATAATACAGATTGTGTTGTGAGGCCGGCCTAAAAGATTGATGCTCAACTGTTTACCGGAATAGTAACGGTCATATTGTTGTTATGTTAACGCGGGACGTGATGCAGTGAGTGGGTCAAGTAAAGTGTGCCAAGTGAAGTGTGTAATGAGTATATACATATTCATCAGTGCAAGAAGAAGAAGAAGAAGAAAAAGAAAGACTTTGAAATGGATCACCTACGACCATCTACAAGCGGTACAGGAAAGAAGCAGAAGATAAAAACTTTTCGGACTGCATGGTTAGAGTACCCTGAATTTAAAGACTGGCTAACCGCTCATCCGGACAATGGGAAAGCCTACTGTACAGCATGTGACAAAGTTTTAATAAGCGGTAAGTCAGAACTCATTAGGCACGCACATAGGGTCCAACATAAAAATAATATCGCGAACAGTCGTATTAATAATAACCCATTTGCTTCAATGCCTTCTGCTGCCTGCAAT
>NW_011961054.1:0-2217 GCF_000949405.1 Vollenhovia emeryi
ATATACGATTTACGTTATTTTTTACATTACTTTTTGTCAGCGCTATTAAACACCTTCGCATAATTATGTGATTTGACATTGTCTGACTGCGTTTTCAAATGTTTATGTGTATAGTGAAATAGTGAAAACATTTTGCGTTTTGTTTATTTCGTTTATTTCCAGAACATAAAATATTTTTGGTATGTAATAGAAATCAAAGTGACTAATTGGACATTGTACATAATATACTTTTAATCATTAAAATTTTGTTGAAAATGCACGTATTTATTTTAAGTATTTTTGAAATTTATTGTGTTTTTCAATCACATATTTGTTTTATACACTCAGCCGCAAAAGCGGTACACCTAAAATTTGTCAAATAATTACTAAATTTCGAATGACGATAACTACGCGAGTAATAATGATAGAAAGGTTTTAAAAAAATTAAAGCTTGAAATTTTTACTTTAAGAGTCGATATATTATTTATATGCTATTTTCTGTATATGCTGTTTATTTATTAATATAATAATGCGCTTTTATTTTCGAAATTCTTTAATACATTGTTTTCACTTCAATTGATATTGTTGAATAACATTTGTATACCCTCTGCTTTTTTGTATTGTGACGTTGCCGTCCCGCGAGCGCGTCCACCGGGTTCCTCCCTCAAGGCAACAGGCCGAGATTAGGGAAAACCGTGCCGCAGTCTCCAGAGAGGCGACCGTTATTCGGAAATTTCGACGTATTGCTGATTATTTTGTTTTTTTTGTCCCTATGAATGCGAGCGTGTGAGTGCGGATGGACGCGGGGGCGGAGGAAAGACGAGAGGCCCGGCTAACGGACAAATTCCGCGGTGAGCACGGTGGAGAGGCGTGCGGAGCGGGAACGGAGCGCGCGGAGCAGCGAGCCGGGAGGAAGGAGCCCAGGGCCCGTGGCACGATACCTGAGGGGCGTCAGCGGGGGAGCCGCTGCGACAGCCCTATCGAGGGAACGCGAGGAAATTTGGCGATACCGCGGGCACCTGCGCCCGGTCTAGACAATATCGCTGCCGGCGTTGTCGCGTGCCGTCGCGCGATTGGCCGCGGGGCACGCGCCTCGCGCGAGCAGCCGCGGGGGGGGGGGGGCCGAAGTCCCGAACTATCGATCCGCGATCGCGGAAAATTCGGAGTTAGCCTGTTGCCGGAGCTGTAAGAGAGAGGACCCTGGTCTGCCGCTACCGTCGCTTTCCCGCCGCTTTACGAGTGTCCCGAGAGTCAGGACGAGCCGTTGCCGCCTGCCGATCCCGAGGGAGCCGAGGGTGCCGGTGAGATTGTCCTCCGTCCGTTTCGCCCCGTGCGATTGCGTCCGGGCCCGGGTTGTTCTGTCGCCGCCGGGAAAATTTCGCGCTTGGTGTCGCCCGGGCTACGGCCCGTCGGCTTTAGAGTTTCTTTGGTGTCCCGGTCGCGGCGACAAGCAACCGCGGTTACCCCGAAGCCTGCAGGGCACAGGCCTCGCGTGAGAGTGTGTGTGTGTGAGCGTGTTCGAGCCGAGGGTCGCGGTCGCGTGGAGCAGAGCCGGTCGTTCTGGAGATTCGCGGCGCGAGGGTTGCGTTGCGCGAGATCACGCGGGGTACGCATGCCGCGGGAGTGTCGCGTGCATGCGTGGCGTGAAGGAACGTCGCCGTAGAGCCGCGACGACCGAGGAAGTGCGAACGGCTGAGTGAGTGTTTGCGATACCCCGTGCCGCTTCCGCCGTTGTCGGCGGCGGGTTTCGCGAGGACGGTGCGTCCGGAGCGGGACCCCCTGTCGACCAGCGCGGCCGGCGCGGCCGGGAGCGAGCGAAAGGCTCGCCGTAGTTGGCCGTCGGGGACTGCCCGGCGGAGGATTGCACGTCGTTGTGAGACGGGCCGATCCGTCGGCCCGAGTACCCAGTCTCGCGGGCGATGCGCCCCAGCCGAGTGTTGCGTGTGCGACGGTAGTCATACCGTTCGCGAGGAAATTATTGGCGAGTGTGTCCGTGTCGTCCGAGTAGGGTTTATCGCGTACTGATAGTTTCGGCCGTTGAGCTCGCGCCGGATTGTTCCGTGTCGCCGAGAGTCTCGCGGCGAGTTGTCTCCCCCGATCCCGGGGCTAGTATTCTATTCGCGTGCGACGCCGCCCGTTATAGCGGCCACTCAACCGGCTTGTTAACGCCGCTTTATATTAAACCCGATTTTATTATATTGAATTCTTGGGTAATACTGAAGATGAGGGGGCCTCCTC
>NW_011961055.1:0-2217 GCF_000949405.1 Vollenhovia emeryi
AATACAACGCTAATTTAATTCGGTACAACAGGTACGTACTGGATCGGACTGCGGAGTACAGAAATAATACGGCCGGTCGGATTAATCAGGAGTAAACAAAAGACAAACGCCGTCGGATTAAAGAATACCGGAATTTGATTAGAATTATACGAAGTTGCAACAAGGATACAGAAAATACGCAACAATCTGGATTTTACGATCAGGTACGGAAAGTACGGTGTTAGATCGGAATTCGGAAGATAATACGCAACTGGAATCGATATAATATATATATGGTTATTAATGCTACGGATAATATACGGAATATACTGGATACGGGTAATTTACTGGCGACAAACGGGAAGGATGTCTGAATGGACTCCTCTGGTCTGTAAGGAAGAAAAGTGACGGAGTTAATTCTACGGACTTAACTAGAATTAATTAGCAATTCTTTCCCACCCGAAATATTCCCCCCTGAGTTCTACACAGGTCAGGAATCAGGAAGAAGGATCAGGTCAGGTCAGGAACACGCCCGAGCAGCGCCTCGTTATGCATGAATTTCAGTAGTGGTTGTACACCGAGGAGCACCCCGTTAGGTGTACGCTACTGCGGAATTACTCCGTCCCCGCGAGACACGGCGGTACCCGTCATCACGGGGGGAACGGAGCCAGGACTGGTACAGGAGACCGGCACGGGAGAGTTTGTAGCATATGTACGCCGAGGAGCACCCCGTTAGGCGTACGCTACGGGGCCCACAACGGAGTAGAGCCTCCGCTGTGTGCTCCGGTACGGTATATAGCCGAAGACAGCAGCACCCATTCACTCCGGCTTATACCTGCAGCGGAGGTACCCGCTGCCCGGTGTCGACGGTCGGAGCACCAAGCGTCGACTGAGTTAAAGCGCCTGCTCCGGAGGGGCTTTTATACCCCCCGGACGGCGGCGCGCGGGGTGAGGCGGCGGGGGCGGGCGCGGCGTTGCCGGCTACCGCCGACGCGGCAACCGCGCGTTATCGATTTTCCGTGCGCAGCTGGTCGTGCTGTCTCTCTCTACCAGCCGCGCCTCTATTTCTTTCTCTCTTGCTCCCGGAATTTCGGCTCTTTAGCTACCGGCCGCGCCCTCCCGGCTATCCCCGTTACAAAAATATTTGGATAAAAACAAATTTTAGACAATTTTAGAGCCCTTATGAAATACATAAAAAATTATCTTTTTTCTTTGATAAGTAACCTATTGTTTATTAACTGTCAAGGAAAAAATATAATTTTTGGCATATTTTATAAGTGTACTAAAACTACAATGTTTTCATCCAAGTATCTTTTTATTTGACAGTAACACAAAAATTTTCATCATGTATGAAATCTCGCTTCTGACGTCACAGTTCAACGTCGCGGGAGGGGGAAGTATTAAAAAGCATTTAGAAATCCATTGGATGTCGAGTGGATATTGTTGGGATCGATTTTATTGTATATAATTACGTCTTTAGGATGTCCTTAGGATGTCCGGGTTTGGATCGCGTATAGAGATCTTATAAGCGGACATAGGGACGTCCTCAGTATATCCTTAGTATGTTCTACCGATTTTCACGGATATACCCGGGATGTTCTTTAATTTTTGATACTAATGGCGTAATATTGTAAGTTTACAGAAAATAATCCACGACGTTCATTTTTACTTATCCTTGACTTTGTTTCCCAATTGACACGACTGTAAGATGCGTATTGTTTTGTAAAATAATTATAGATTGTTGAATTCCCTGAATAGGACCACAACCCGCATGGTCGAAACGTCGGATTAAACGAATAAAGAAACCATCTGCCAGCCTAAGTCGTCTAACAATTCTTTTTACCGTTGAACATTCACTGGCGATTCACATTCTAAAGTTGTTAATTTACTACTTATTCCAACTAATCTTAAAACGATTGTCAAATACGAAATATTTTATGTTTCTCAAATTGCCACGTTCTCAATTCTTAAGCTTTAATCGATTACACGCTCATGTACTTCGACAGTGCAGTCGCACCGCGAGTGCAGCGCCGCAATCATAACCAAAAATCAGTCGACTGCTTGCCGAGTAAACACATGTTGCGCGTTCGAAGCGTGTTGTGTATCGCGTGCGTGTCTTTCCTCGAGTGCTTTTTGGTCACTGAATAATTACTCGGTGGTTGTTAATAGTGAGTGATTAATAGAGTTAGCCTTACACCCAGCGAGAAATGACTCGTCGATCGGATTAGTACATCGTAC
>NW_011961056.1:0-2218 GCF_000949405.1 Vollenhovia emeryi
CACACTGATATGTAGGAGGCGAGATCGAGCGCCTATTTATAGGCACGTGAAACCGTTCAGTAGACGACACCTATTTATACGAGCACGATACAACGAATCGCTCAGTAGTGAAAATGTTTGTCCTGCTGTCAAGTCCTTCCGATATCTGTGATTTAAACGTCGAACAGTTGCAGTTTATTCCAAAAACTCTTCTGTTACGAGTGTGTGGCGATTACGTACACTACCTGTGGGATAAACTCCCAGAACGTATAAAGACTGATTCGGAGGTTCAGACTTATCGACGCTGTTACGAGCATTACAATCAGCCGTGGCAGAGGACGCACATCGACGGTCCCGCGCCGATGATCAAGGATTGCTACGAATGTTGGCAGAGGCAACAGCGGTAAAACGCGGCAGCGGTCTGCTGAATCATGCGATAAACGCGCTTCCTTTCGAGCTACATATCCCCGGTTATCAGTTTTGTGGCCCGGGCACTCGTCTGGAAGAACGATTGGCGAGAGGCGATCGAGGGATAAATCCATTGGACGCGGCGTGCTGCGAGCATGACATTGCATATTCTCGGAGTAGTGAACTCGCTGAGAGACACGTGGCGGACAGGGTACTCGCCGAGAGAGCGCGGAAACGCATTTTCGCCAGAGATTCAACGCTTGGAGAGAGAGCTGCCGCTACAGCTGTTTGGGCTGCTATGAAAGCCAAGACAAAGTTCGGTATGGGTTTGAAAACAAAGAAGAAAAGAGCAACAAAGAAGCGAATACTTCCGGTAGCGAAACGCGGTGGTGTATTACCACTTCTACCGATATTGGGCGTGCTCGGATCCATGATCGGTGGAGCAGCTGGCGTGGCGAAGGCTGTGAGCGACAGCAAAGCTGCACAACGTCAACTTGAAGAGCTACAGCGTCACAATCGCGCGATGAAAGGTCGCGGAGTGTATCTCGCTCCATACAAACGTGGACGAGGTGTAACGAAACAAGGAAGGAAAAAAAACGTCAAAAAAGCATTAAAAATGCCTGCGGGTGTAACAACAAACGTGCAGTTGGATCAAATGGCAAAATGTGTGCACATACCATACTTTAGAGGTGTCTTTATGCGAAACGCGTTACCGATAAGCGGAGTACGACGAAACGAGAGCGGTATCGTCAATCTGGACAACGCGGCGGGACCCGGCATTCACTGGGTAGCGTACACGAAGAGGGGAAACCGTGTGGTATATTTCGACAGTTTTGGTAATCTCCGACCGCCTAAAGAATTGGTGAGATATTTCGGAGATGATGCAACGACTGTGTATAATCGAACATCTCATCAGACCTACGATCAGAGCATCTGCGGACAGCTGTGTCTACGATTTCTCCAAATGGTCGACGACTGACGCGTGCGAATTTAAAAGCTTGACGAGGCGTCGCGAGGAGTCAGTATTCGCTGAACGGCTTTTCATCCACCATGTCGCTAACATTCACGCTGACGGGAAAGAGCAGCATGCTCGCTGTAAACTATTTTCCAGCCATAGACCTGAGCGACGACGATTACGAGCTCGGTCTGATGAACTTTGAGACTTACAATACGATATCGAATGTGAATGCTTCGAATAATAAATTTTACTATGACGACGCGGAAATTACAATTCCCGAAGGATCGTATGAATTGCAGGCCATAAATGAATTTTTGAAACGCGCACTTTCATGGAAACGTCCACATCGGTTCCTAGCTAATGGTGGTGGTGAAAAACGCGACGACGGCGACAACGAAGACGATGAATACCCAATTGTGCTCCGCGCTAATTACAACACGATGAAAAGTGAGATCAAATGCGCCTTCGAAATAAACTTTAGCAAGCCCAACAACATTGGGTCGCTACTGGGATTCTCATCGACGCGTATACTGCAACCACGTAAATGGCATGAATCAGACCTACCAATCAACATTACCAATGTGAACATTATCCGCGTAGAGTGCAACGTAACTGCGGGTGCGTACAGCAACAGCAAACCTGTGCACACGATACACGAATTTTCGCCGAACGTGTCACCAGGATATAAGATATCGGAAACGCCGATGCAGATCATTTACCTGCCAGTCATCGCACGGAGCATTACCGATTTAACGGTACGCGTTGTGGATCAGAACAGTCAATTGCTCGACTTTCGCGGAGAAGAAATCACCCTCAGATTGTACGTACGCCGACGACAGCGATAACGCGCGCGAGTGTGCATGAGATGCTTGT
>NW_011961057.1:0-2218 GCF_000949405.1 Vollenhovia emeryi
GTAACGATAGCGCTTGCCGCTCACAGCAGGTCCCTGTTCGGGCGCCATGTAACGATAGCGCTTCCCGCTCTCCCCGGTTCTGGTCTCCGGATTTTCGGACGGGATTCCGAAATCCGTTTATACTTCGCGGAACTTAATCAGACGCGCGGTTCTGACTAATCGGTCGGAAGAGCTAGCGTTCGTTCGGTCGGTGTTTGACGTGCTGTGTATCGGAAAAAAGGGATCCTCCGTTCCTCCTATTTGCCGAATATGCTCAGCTCCAGGGCCGTCGGGAGGAAAGGAGGACAAGATCTTAATTACTTAGTAGAATCAATCGCTTGAGAGGATCGGAAATAAGTCGGACAGGTGTTTAAAGGTTAAATAGCTATGAACGAGGTTTATTCAGGAATGAATACAATGGATAGCGTGGTAATTACAATGGGTCCGCCCTAGAGTAAAAATATAAAGGAAAGGAAAAGGATTAATATTTACAACGAGTCCGCCCTGTGATTAAATACAGAGAAAAACAGGATATGATTAATCGGAATTAAACTCGGAATACGGAAATGAATGATTACAATACGAATGAATACGAGTACGGAAATAAATGAATACAATACGGATTTTGATCGGAGTACGGAGATAATGAATACAATATGGATTTATATCGGAGTACGGAAAACACGGAATCACACGGAAAATAATGAGTACAATACGGATTGATATCGGAGTACGGAAAATACGGAATCACACGGAAAACAATGAGTACAATACGGATTGATATCGGAGTACGGAAAATACGGAATCACTGGTAACTACTGGAAACAGTCAGACAGGGTGACTGCACGGACCCCTTTGTTCTGCAAGGGAAGAAACAATACGGGATTAATACTACGGAGCTTACTATTAGCGCGAACGGAAAAATATTCTTCCCACCCGAATATTACCCCCCTGAGTTCTATACCGGTCAGGAGTCAGGAAAAGGAATCTGGTCAGGGAAGGGTCACGCCCGAGCGGCGCCTCGTGATGCGTGAATTTTCAGTAGGAATTGTACACCGAGGAGCACCCCGTTAGGTGTACGCTACTGCGGAATCACTCCGCCCCCCGAATCACGGCGGTACCCGTGTCTTCGGGGAAAACGGAGTCAGGACGGAACAGGAGACCGGTGCGGAGAAATTGTAGCAATTGTACACCGAGGAGCACCCCGTTAGGCGTACGCTACTGAGGGACGGGGCCCACAACGGAGTAGAGCCTCCACTGTGTGCTCCGGTTCGGTATATAGCCTGAGACAGGAGCACCCATTCAACTCCGGCTTATACCTGCAGCGGAGGTACCCGCTGCCCGGTGTTGACGGTCGGAGCACCAAGCGTCAACTGAGTTAAAGCGCCTGCTCCGGAGGGGCTTTTATACCCCCCGGACGGAGGCGCGCGGGGTGAGGCGGCGGGGGCGGGCGCGACGTTGCCGGCTGCCGTGAACGCGTGGCAACCGCGCGTTATCGATTTTCTCCGGCTGGCTCTATTGCCTTCTCTCTCGCTCGAGGAATTCGGGTTTTTTCTACCGGCCGCGCCTCCCCGGTCGCCCTCGTTACATATATATATTTATTACTATTTTTATTTAATCATCTAATATAATTATAATATAATACTGCTAATATTGCATTATACTTCTCTGCATTCCCAGCAATCCCAGCCTATCTTTTTTTCAGGTGACTCGCTTTTTGTGTCATTCAAATTGACTGGATTAAATGGAATTCGAGATTGTTTCAGTCGCTTCTTTAGAAATGGTTGCAATAATGATGGACTTTTTGGCCGATTATCAACTTCGGTATTTTTGGAAAAATACGGTGGAAAAATTCATTTGTATCTGATGAACCCGTTTCCGTATCAAAATTTAAATTAATATGACTTAAAGTAACCACATATATACATGTATAATAATTAATCGATCAATTAAAATATGTTTACACATAAATAATACCGAATTTTGTTTGTATTCCAGAGGATCGATTGTGTTTTCAAAATGTAGTGAAAATAACAAAAGTGAGCGAATTTACCAGGTGTTAACCAATAAATTATAAATATTGTGGTAAATTCGACATGAAAATTCGACGTAGTACATTCATTTTATTTTGACGTCATACTGACATTCTTTTTACTTTAGGCGTTTTCATTGGGAATTGTATCACAACTCAACATTGTTGAATTTAAAATATTGAAAAAAATAGTTAAGAAAAAGAAGT
>NW_011961058.1:0-2218 GCF_000949405.1 Vollenhovia emeryi
CTGTTCGGCCGGACGGCTGACCGGCAATTCCGGCAAATCCTGTTCGCGCTGCGCGGCCGCACCAAGACCTTCCACCTACCGCTCGACACGAACGACTTCATCCTGACGCGCGACATCAACCCGGCGGACGGCGCGCTGGTGGTGCGGCGCTGTGGCTATACTCAATTCGTCGGCGGGACTCAGGCCACGAAACGCGATATTCTTGTCGAGCTGTACAACGGCACCAAGATCCCGGCAACCATTATTTCGAGCCGCACCGTGCTCGACGAAGAGTGGTTATTCCTGTCGCAGAGCATCCCGGCGACGCGGATGAGCCAAGTCCGGCGCATCGGATATATGCCGGTAGCGCGATTAGATGTTGACGGAATCGAAATAAAACGTTTGACTGATGCGGCGGGCGCAAGTCAAGTTTCCCTAACGTTCAAAACATTCGACGACAGGAGAGCTGCGACGCCCGTACCATTACCGTGAGGGCACTATGAGCTACAACATTATTGAAACATCGAATGATAACGGCAGGCCGGTATTCTTATACGAGTTCCGCCTGCTTGATAAATACTGGCGTTATACCTCCGCAGACGCTAAAGTATCGATGCTGGGGAGCGTTTGGGAACCGATGGGGATGTCCGACGACGGGATCAAGCAGACCGGCGAGGCAAAGACGGATGCGCTAAATCTGACAATGCCGAACACCTGCCCTGTCGTCGGACTCTTCATCGGGACTCCCCCCGGCTCCCCCGTCACCCTAATCATTCGCCGGTTCCACCTTGGCGATAACGACGCGGCAGTCTGCTACGTCGGCGAAGTCACCACCATCAACGAAGGCAGCCCAACCGTTTCCACCGTCACCTGCGCCACCTTGTCCGCCACGATGGACAGGAATGGCCTGCGACTCGCGTGGAGCCGTGGGTGCCCGCACGCCCTGTATGACTCGCAATGCCGCGTGAACAAAGAGCAATTCCGCGTTGACGCCACGATCCTGACCGTTGGCGCTGGCACCGTTGTCTCCAATGCGTTCGCCACACGGCCGGACGGGTATTTCGCGGGCGGCTTCATCGAATGGATCGACCCGAAGTACGGCGTGGAGCGTCGCGGCATTGAGCTGCATGTCGGCAACACGATCACCATCTTCGGCACCGTGGACGGCTTGGCCGGGGGATACATCCTGAAAACGTACCCGGGCTGCCCGCGCACCACCGAGGCGTGTGATACCATCTTCAACAACCTCGACAATTACGGCGGCTGCCCTACAATGCCTGACCGTTCACCGTTCGACGGCAGTCCAATCTTCTAAGGAGCGCGCTATGTGGTGGGCATTAGCAATGCTGGTGGCCTCGGTGCTGATCAACGCGGCACTGGCACCGAAACCGGCACAAGCAAAACCGGGAACACTGGAAGACTTCGACATTCCGCAAGTCAAGGAGGGCACGCCTCAATGCGTCATTTTCGGCGAGGTGTGGACATCCGACTGGCAGGTGTTGGGCTTCGGTAACTTCCGAACCAAAGCAGTGAAAGCGAAACAGGCGAAAAAATAATGGACAGAAAAGACGAGCCACAGGATCAGCCGCGCATCTTCATGCGGCACGCCCGGATGCTGGGGTATTGCGCCCCGGGGTCAGAGCGTCTGGCCGAACGATTCGGCATGACATACGAGCAGTTTTTACGGGAGGGCTACCCGGTATCGGAAGCCTTAAAATCCGCCAACCCACTGCTGCGACGTGCTGCAGAGGTGGCGCAGGCAGAATGGGACGAGGCGCATAATGGGTAAAGCCAGTAAAGTCACAGTCGGCTATAAGTATTACATGGGCCTCTTCATGGGCATGTTCCGTGGCCCGGTCAACGAGATCACCGAGATTCGCGTGGGCGACCGCACCGCGTGGACTGGCTCGGCCACCGGCACGACCACGATCAACATCAACAAAGAAGACCTGTTCGGCGGCACCAAGGCGGAAGGCGGTATCGATGGGCGTCTGGAGCTGTACATGGGCGATCAGAACCAGACGATCAGCCAAGCGTTGCGGTCAATGCTCGGCGGGCGGCAGCCGCAGTACCGTGGCGTCGTCACCGCGTTCTTCGACGGTATGATCTGCGCGATGAACCCGTACCCGAAGCCGTGGAAATTCAAGGCGCGCCGCTCGACTGCCGGGTGGTATGGCGGCGTCTGGTACTCCGAGAAATGCCTCGTCGTGATGCCGGGCTACGATGGTGCTGGCAATCA
>NW_011961059.1:0-2218 GCF_000949405.1 Vollenhovia emeryi
ATCATTCCCTTCTCTTCTTCCTCTTCCACCCTTCTTTCAATTTCTCTCCTTTCTTCTTCCCATAACCATTCCTCCCATTGCCCTTCCCTTTTTGTTTCTCTTGCCCGCTTCCTGCATTTCCCACTTGAAATCTCTCGGGAGCCTTTTCCTTACTCTCTCCCAACCCTTCTCTTGTATCCACGTTCCACTTAGAAACATTATATCCCATTCCCCCAATTTCTTCCAAAATTCCTCATCCTTGATTTCTAATCCTGCCACATTCCAGAATCCGATCTTGTATTCTCCCTTTTTCCCCCTTGTACTCTTCTTTACCTTTTGCTTCCTATTCCTCCTGTCTCCCCGATCACCCCCTATCTGACCTCCACCTATTTCTTCTACTGAAAATCCTCTTGTCTTCTCTCAGCCCTGCTCCTCTCCGTTTCCTCCTCCCCTCTCCCTTTCCATCCCACCCTTTGCCCCCTCCTCAACTCGTCTTTTATTTCGTCCCAGACCCATAGGTTACCTTCTACCCATATCTTCATGTACCCTATCCTCACTCTCAAACCCTCTCTTCCTTATATCCGCCTCCCTTCTGATTAGCCATTCAATTCTCCTCTCCTTTTCCGTGAGGTCATCTTGTATCCATTCATTTCTTTCCCTCAACTTTCCCTTTCCCTTCATCACTTCTTTCTTCTCCTCGACACTTGCCAACTTTACCCACAACATTTCTCTCCCTGCTTCATTTCTTTTCCCTATTCTTCAAACCTCCTCTATTCTTGCTACCGCCCCTGTTTTCCTCACTATCTCCTCCGCCTCCTCTCTTAGTCCCTCTCTACCCTCTTTCTTCATCTTCACTCCTCTAATTACTATATTTCTTTTCCTCTCTTCCCTTCTTCTCTTTTCACCCTCTAATTCTAATTTCTTCATCCTTTCTGGTAACCCCTCCCCTTTTCCTCCTACTTCTGTCTCTCCCGCTCCATTCCGCTCTCCCTTCTCTCCCTCTTTTTCCTTTTTTTGTAGTTCCTCTATTTTTTCCTCCACGACTCTGTCTTTTTTCTAACCCTCTTTTCTCTTTTTCCCACCCTCTTTTCATTTCCTCCATCCACCTTCTCATCTCTTCTTTGTCCTCTTTTAGTTCCTTTATTTCCCTTACCACTCCCTCAAAGCCTGCTCTAATCTCCCTTAGCATTTCTTCCCATCCCCCTTGTCCTCCTTGACCTCCTAACTCTATTTCGTTTTTCTTTGTCGGTGATCTCACCAGCCTAGTGCTCTTTTTGAAAATTTCCCTCTCCTCGGCTGCATCCCCCTCCTGTCTTTCCTTCCTCTTTTCCGCCTTTTTTAGCAATTCTATTATTGGTAGGCTATTCGATCTTTCCCTCTTAAATCTCTCCGCGCTGCACGGTCTTCCCGCCTTTTTCTTCTCACCTACCTTCCCTCCCTCTTCCTCGTCCCCTTTTCCAACCCCCTCTCCTACCCCTTTTTCTCCTTCTATTCTACCTACACTATCCTCTATGACTATCTCTTCGTTCGACTTTATCTCCTCTTCCATCTTTCAAAATTCCCGCTAGTTCCTATTTCCCTTTGCGCCGCTATTCTTCTCCCGGCTGCCCGTCTATGTAGTTCCCCTACTCTATGCCCGCCTGGTCTGCTTCCCTACTCGCGCTACCTTCTATATCGCGCTACTCTTTGCCCCACTTGTCTCTCTGTCACCTATACACTGCACTGTTAAACGCCGACCTACCTTCCTCCACCCTTTCTCCGTACCGCGCCCTCACTTACCCGTCTTCTCCCTGCCCTTTACCTTTCCCCTCCGCCTTCTCTTCACTTTCTCTCTCTCTACGGAACCCGCTCTACACTCACTTAAAACCAGATCAACGTTCACTCACATCTAACTCACTAGCCACCGGAAACGGAAGTCCTAGTAATTCATTAATAATAGTAATTTAAATTGAATATTAGAATTCTGATTTATTTTTATATGATTGCAATTTATTAAACAATATTAAAATTAGTTAATATATTATTTGTGTATACATATATACAGGGTGATTCAGACCACCCGTACAGCCCCTTTATTTCGGAAATAGAACATTTTAGAGAAAAATGTTTCAGACAAAAGTTATACGGTTTTAAAAGGGCTATACAATGGTAAAATAAATTTTCGAAAAAAATTAATTTTTTATGGTTATATAGAGGTCGCTGTCATTTTTTTACATGGAACTCCCTATTGTTTATTATA
>NW_011961060.1:0-2218 GCF_000949405.1 Vollenhovia emeryi
TCTCTCTCTTCATAAGCTTCAGCTTACTCTAATGGGACGCTCAGTTTATATTTACTATGTCTATGATTAATAGACAACGACAGTCGCTTATAGGGTTATACAGATTTAGTTGCAAAGATATAATCGCGAATTAAATTACAATTTATCGTGAGAAGGATACAAACAGAAATGTGTAGATCACTCGTGATGGCAAGTTAATAGTTTTTGTATCTTACGTATCTTTATGACATAAGCGACGTATCTTGTGATTAATCACACGATTATATTCAAACATGGTACTAGGATGGTATTATTAAATAATGCAAATCCTAAATAATGCGTTACAGTTTTACAATAGTTTTTAATGTGTAAATTAACTGCTTATGTGAATATCAATGCAGAATTTAGGGAGATCTTTTTAAGAGCGCATTTCAAATTTACAATAACGTAAATCTTTCCTCAGTTGTCATTTTGAGATTGGGTGATACATTTTATTACTTCCTTTTGTGTATTTGAGCACTGTTTAAAACTCGCAATCGATAGTTAATAATACTAATACGGGGAATAGGATAAAATCGTTTATACAAAGTCAATCAAATGCTTTCAAGAATGATTTATGTTTTGCTATCTTTACACGTGTGAAGTTCGATAAACACAATGATGGAGTTTATTGGAGATACTCTAAAATATACCTACATATTATATTCTTTTTTTACCTTAAATTAGAGACTTTTCTAGAAAAAACTTTTTTGTGTAATAGATTCTTAGCCATAAACTATTATATTATTATTACCGTAATAGTTAAACAGATATAAGATATATTTTAAAGAGATATAAAATATGTCGGTTAAATAGAGCATTTATAAAATTTTTTAGTTATTCATAACACTATCAGTTTTAGCTGTAACTATTAGAACTATTCTGAAAATCACAAATATAAAAAAAATATGAGAATTTTTATTTGAGATTGTTAAGCTTCTCGGTCGACGAAAGACGAACGGAATAGGAAATAATTAAAAATTCTACCGAGAATATCTGTATTAGATATCGACATGTCTACATGATAAATATATGCGTAATATACGAATGTTCAAAACAGTTTTGAATAATAGTTTTCCAAGTTACGCATCAAATGTGTTCGGAACAAGTCAATGATCAAATGTGTATGTCAAATAATTGTAGACATCGTTAAGAAACAAGAAGTATATATAATTAATCGTCATTTTGATTAAGATAACAATGATATAGGTACGTGATATTAACAATATTCATAAACTTTTAATACACCAATTAGCTCAATGTAGTTAAAAAACAGAAAAACAATTCAAGGATATTGCTTTGTCATGGCTGCTTTTTAAATAAGAAGCTATATATAACATTACATATTCTGTAAGAGTAGATATTATTTAGGTAAATTCAAACGCGCGAGTTTAAGGTATCCAAAAGTTGATAATTTCTTGTCGCTCAATTAACATTTATATACTTTTAGGATTGGAGATTTTCTCTTAGCTCAAAAAATATACATATGTTTATTTCCTTACACACCTCACAAATTTTACTCCAAATTCTTTTTTACAAAAAAGCATTATCAATCATTTCAACAATGTAAGTTATAAACTTGTTTATATTCAAACTTCTAGATCAATGTATCAAAGATATGTTATGAAATTAGATACTTATATTGCTTTAGTTTATGAAAGAAATTTTTTTTATATTATTTAAATTATTTTGATGACAAAAACATATTTATGACGCTGCAATGGATTGCAACTATTACATAAACTAATTTTTTTTATAGAGCAATAAAAAATTAACAACGATGAATATTTCTCGGTCCTATTTAGATATAAATCAAATTGAAATTTAAACGCCCATTGAATTAGGACCTAGGCAAGGTGGTAGCCATTAAATAGCTTAGTGAATCCATATACCGTATTTTTCCTACTCTGTACTGTGCGCCGTTACTATCGGACATATAACACAGATTTTCCCCTCGGTAGGATCATTCTCGTCAGTGAATTCACATGTTCTAAAATTCGCAGAGCGATTTTTACAAGTTATTTTAATTTAATTTTAATGCTATACTTAGCATTATAAATTTACCCTTTCCCCTATTGAATTAAAATTCTTATTGCGAAAAATTAAAATAACTTGTAAAAATCGCTCTGCGATTTTTAGAACATGTGAATTCACGAGAATGATCCTACCGAGGGGAGAATCTGTGTTATATGTCCGATAG
>NW_011961061.1:0-2219 GCF_000949405.1 Vollenhovia emeryi
CCCTGGTTGGTACAGTGGACTTAATAACTCGATTAAATTTTATGTTTTAAAAATAATTCTTACATTCAATCCCTGGTCACCAGCCATAAAGGCGCGCAAACGTGTCTCATTCATTACGAGACACGCTGCCCAAGTCCAGAGGAAAGGATCAGAGGGGAGGGAAAGACGTCTTTACCTGGGCCTTCTTCGAAGGCGATCCGTCTTCGTCCTAATTTCTCCTCAAGCTTTCTCAGTTTTTTGAGAATTTTTTCCTCCGAATCCTTCTCTCTACTTCTCTTCTTGGTTTTACCCATACTATTATAAAATAACTCTCCGATGTGACTCTGCCGAGCACAAGAAACGTTATGAAGACGCAATGGCCACCGTGGTGCGCAGGCGCATACAGAAAGTGAGCTTTAGTATACTCTATAAACCTTGTGACGAAACCTAGCGGAAGTAGCGGTACTACCATGTTTGTAATCCCGAAGAACGAGACTTGAAATATAATGTCTGCTCAAATCTTTTAGGAGATCTGATGCCAGATTAGATCCGACTGGACTTGCGATTCAATATCGAACAGCAGCAATGGTCAGATCTTGTGAAATCGGACTAAAGTTTAGCATGTCTGGCTGGATCTGATCAGATCTGGCCATACAGATCTGACGAGATAAAATTTTGTCCAATCAGATCTGACTCTACTATAATTTCAGATCTCGTTGTATCTCATTTTATCAAATCCGACATGATCAGATCTCCTCCATTTTTTTCCGGGTTGTCTCGTTATATTTCGTTATTTCCTTTATTTCTTCCGATAAAATTTTATGCTCTATTGTTTGACTATAACATTTTAATATAAAAAATAATAAAGTACCTAGTTTTTATAAATATTCAGTTTAGTTGGCGCGAGAAGGCAAGAGATTGGTGAGAGATCGGTCAGAAAGAAGAAAGCGGACAAACAGGAGACGGAGGAGCGGATAAAACGGAAGGAAAGGAGGAGAGAGAGAGAGAGAGAGTGATCGAGAGCAGGGGATGAGGAGGAGAGGAAGGAGAAGAGGAGAGACAGGGGAGAGAAGTAGCAAGAGGAAGCAGGAGTGAAGGAGGAAAGAAGAAGAAGACGAGTGGTGAGGTGAGAGAGAAGAGACGTGGACGGGGAAGGGAGGAGACGAGGAGAGAGGGGAGAAAGGTAAGCGACGTAGAAAGGCATAAGAGAAGGGCGAGAGAGGTGGAGGAGAGAAGGAAGGGGAGTAGAGAGAAAAGGAGAAAGATGAAGAGAAGTGGAAGATGGAAAGAAGAAGGAGGTAAAGTGGAGAGAGAGAAGACAGGCCGGTGGACAAAGAGATGAAGGAGGAGAGGAAGGAAGACAGGAAGAGATGGAGAGGGGGGAGAGAGGCGGAAAGGAGTGTGAGAGAGAAGAGAGTGATGGATCGGAGAGGGACCCGGAGGAGGAGCAGGGTGAGACGAGAAGAAAAGGAAAAATGGAAGACTGGAAGGAGAGGAAAGGGGAGAGGAGAGAAGGTGCTGGGAGGAAGGAGGGGAGAAGAGAGAGAGGGATGGGAAGGAGGAAGGAGACAGAAAGAGGAATAGGGAGAGATGAGAGTAGTGAAGAGAAGGAAGAACCGGAGGAGAGAGGGAGGAGGGAGGAGTGGAGGAGACAGAGGCTGAGGGGGAAAAGAAATGGAGGGGAGGGGAGAGGAGAGGAAGGGAGGGAAGAGAATGACGTGAGAAGGATAGAGAAAGGTGAGATGGTAGGCGATGGATATTGGAAGAGAGGCGGGAACAGGGGGGTGGGAGAGGAGAGAGGGACAGGAATGAGAAAGGTAACGAGTGGAGGAAATGGTGGAGGGGAGGAGAGAGGGGTAGGGGTGAGGAAGGGGGGAGAAGATGGGGAGGACAGAAGGAGGAGAAGGATGATTTGGAGGGGGGTAGAGGGTAAGGATAGGGAAGAGAGAAAATGGAGAATGAAAAGAGTGGGGAAGGAAGTGCTAGGGAGGACACCAGGGATAGGGGAGATAGTAGAAAGATTGGGGGAGGAGGGGAAGGTTGTAATGATAGTGGAGATGATAGAGAAAGATAGAGAGATGCTAATAGAAAGAATGGACTGGATAAGAGAGAAGTGGGGGATGACAGTGGATGAAGACTTAAGTATAGAGGAAAGAAGGATTAGGTGGTGTTCAGGATTGCGATACGATTCGGCATCGCGGCGCGATCTATTGTCGCCCCGGCTCACGAATTCGCGCCCA
>NW_011961062.1:0-2219 GCF_000949405.1 Vollenhovia emeryi
AATCGGGCAGCGACTCTCCTGGCGCATAGCGACAGGCGGGTCAACCGGAGGTATGCCTCCCTCCGTAAAACTCGGAGGCACAGCTCGCGACGGGTAGGTAGGCGGGTAGGAGGGGGCGCTGGGCGAACGGACCAAGTCCTAGAACCCGCGCCTCCAAACAGGCTGCTGTCTCGCCTGTATAAGAATCGGAGGCAGCGCGCGAATTCCGGGAGGGGCGATGCATGACTGAGGGCAATAGGTCTGATGTCATGCGATCGTCAAACAGGGGTCTGCCTTCCCCCTCGTATAAAAACTCGGAGGCAGGGAAACGGGTAGGATACAGGGGTCACCCTTCCCCTCGTATAAAAACTCGGAGGATGCCGCGATAGTTAGATCGAACTAGGTAGGGCGCGAATGCGGGGGTCACCTTCACCCTGAAAATCAGAGGGTCGGGTAGGAATACAGGAGTCCGCCTTCTCCCTCGTATAAAAACTCGGAGGCGGGGACACGGGTAGGGGAGGTGGATCGGCGCGAGCCGCGAGGTCAAGACGCCACACACTTACCAACAGGAGTCTGTCTTGCTCCTCGTATAAAAACTCGCAGACAGGGACACGGGTAGGGGTGGTGGATCGGCGACCGGTTCTCACTGGGGCGCCACACATCACCAACAGGGGCTGTCACCCCCTGGTGCAAAAACCGGTGGCCGGACTGACGGGTAGGAGGGGTTGGGGGCGGAGGGGGATCTGCGCCCTGAAGCCCCACATCTCCGAACAGGAGGCCACCTTCCTCCTGTATAAATATTCGGAGGCTGGACCCGGGCCGGGGGATGGTATCCTCAGGCTTTAACGGAGGACCACACCCTGGCATAAATGGCGTGGCTGGACGGTGGAAGGGTACGACCCTGGGTAGACGGTTTTCCTGGGAACATCACGGCGGGTGTTGCCCACGCACCTGCCGCGCCGGGAGGACTCGCTCTCCCACTCGCCTGGGGAGGGACCCCTCATGCCCTCGATGCCTGGCCGGGGGGGCCGGCGCGGGGGCGGGGAGTCTGCTCAGTGGTACGACCCGACCGCCAACACTGGCGTCCGCCTAGTGAGAGTCCACCTCATCTCACTATAACAGAACGGAGGATGGCTTTTATAAGGAGGCGATGTAGGTCGCCAAGTGACTATGGTCACTGGGTTGCTGGGCGAGCAGCGACGTTCAAGAGGGGGCTGCTGCGGCGGCCAATTTTGTGGGTGGAATCCCCGGCATTCTGCCGGGGTATACACTATCGATCTCTCCTGAGATGCACTCCCCCGAGGTGCGCCACCTTGTCGTGGTGGGGGAGCTTAGGCGGGCGTTCCGCCTGGAACCGTCTGTGTGCCGCTTCAGGCTCCGGCGGTTCCATTGGCTGGGCGTCCGCTGACCAAGAGCGTACCACCCCTCCCTCCAGTTAATGGGGGGAGGTACGGAGTCCGGCCACTCCGATCTCGGCTGCCTCGACGGTTATGTCGAGGCAGAACCGAGACCACTCGTCGGTAGGGGTGTCCCCTTCACCGGGCCCCACGGGTGTTCCCCGGGGGAGCTCGGGGGGGACGGGGTGGTGGACTTCTTGGCCTCCCCATGTTGGGGGGGCCGGGAGTCCGTCCCGCCCGAGGAGACGGGCTGACGAGGCCGCTCGGACTTATTCCGAAGCAGGGCTCGGCAGCCTGGGGCCCTTGGAGCCGCTGGGACGTTTCCCAGGCCGGGGTCCAGGGCCGTAGGCGGGGGGCTGTCGGGGCCGCTCGGACGTTTTCCGAGTCAGGGTCCGGCAGCCCGGGTGGGGCTCTGGTGGCGTGCGTTCCGGGTGGGCGGCTGTCGGCGCGTTTTAGCGTCGGCGGCCTCCCTGCCTGGGGTGCTCGCTGCCGAAGTCCCGCCTCTGCCCTTTTAGGGGCGGACGGGGTCCAGCGACTCCGCAAGGGGACTCGTTCACCACACGTGTGGTGGACGAGCCCGCCGATCGCTGGTAGGGGATGAGGTACCCCGACTTCAAACCTCCGGCTTCCGGGGCCGATAGGGGGGAGCTTGCTCCCCCCACTGGACCGGGTCGTCCCCACCGATTCCGACGGGAGTCGGGGGGAGCCCGGACGAGGGGGCGGGAATCGCAGCGGAATGCCGGTGCTCCGGCATTCGGCTGGGATTCGGGGGGAGGCCACCGTCTCCATTGCACGCCGGTGTTCCGGCAGGAGGCGGTGGCAAGGGGGAGCTCCTCCGTCCGC
>NW_011961063.1:0-2219 GCF_000949405.1 Vollenhovia emeryi
CCACTCCCCCCCCTTTCAGCCACCGCCCGCACGTAGGCCTTGACGAAGGCGATCGCGTCCACCGTGGAGCGGTTTTCACGGAACCCGTATTGCCGGGCATGCAGGCCTCCTCTCTCCCCGCCCTCAATGCTCCGGACGAGGCGGGATGTGATTACTCGCTCGAACATCTTCCCCGCCTCGTCCAAGAGGCATATTGGGCGGTAACTCGCCGGCTGGTCCTCCGGCTTACCCGGCTTCGGAATGAGGACCAGGCGTGCCTCCTTCCAAGCCTCTGGGAACCGGCCGCTGTCCAGGCAGTCGTCCATAAGCTTGCGCAGCCTCTCCGCAAACTCTCCCACCTCCATGGCGACCTTCCAGGCTGCAGCCGGTATGCCGTCCGGCCCAGGCGCCTTGCCGGCCTTCAGCTTCTTCGCCGCACGGCCCAGCTCCCCATCCGTAACGTGGCGGTCCACCTCCTCCTCCGGGTACACCTCTTCCAGGGTCCTCGGCGTGCGGGCTGTCGCGTCCCTGTTCGCCGGGAAGAGAGGAAATGGGGGTCGATCGCCTCTACCGTGGGAGGCGCCCCCGTGCTAAGCTTGTCCATCACAAGCTTATAGGGGCGCCCCCACGGATCTTCGTTGAGCGTGGCCACGAGCTCATCCCAGGCTGCTTCTTTCGCTCGTCTGGTCGCCGCCCAAGTTAAGAAAATCTGGATCAAGTTCGTAATTACTTAAATGTAGCGCTAAAAAGGTGAATAATAATTGATGTAACATTAATCTCAACTGGAACAATATTGTAACTTTTATAGCGATTTTTCCAACCTGTTAGTAAGCTAACTAATAGTTTAATCATATATCTTTGTTTTTCCTTCGAATTAGACAAAGATAGACATATGATTTAATTATCAATTACCTATCAAGAGGTTGGAAAAATCAGCCATAAGGATTACATTTTTCCTTTAATCAGCTGACCATAATCATTATCGCCATATACTGTCAACATTTGTAATTTAAATCAGTAAACAACAGCAATGAAAACTTACTTAATTAAAATTGAAATCTCAAGTAATATACATGTTATCGCGAATAGTATTATCACAGCCCTAGTGGTCGAGCTGGCTAAGACGCCCGTCACGGATTGAGGGAGGTCCCAGGTTCGAATCCTGGCTGGGGTAATATTTTTCGCAATAAGAATTTTAATTACCTTACGGTAAATAAAAATCACTGATGTTGTTTAAAATTAAAATGTTCAATTCTTATTTTTACCTTCTCCACTTTCTTCTGCTTCGCTTTCTTCTCTTATATTTTCTTTTAATGAAGGGATATCCATAAAAATATCTTCATCAGTCATTGAATTCATGGGATCTGGACCGTGCACATCGGCCATAGTGATTAAGGATTCACAAGTATTATCTCCTTCGGTATTTTTTCCCATTGAAAGTACGTGTTCTGAATGTTTTCCCAGAATATACCATTTTAGGCGGTGTTGTACTTCCACTGGTGAGGGATAATCATGTCCTCTTCCCATAGATCTCACATATGAGTTGAAATTTTCAAGAACATTCTGGTTCAATCTGTTTGTTAAAACATATTTTACTTCAAACGTTTCTGATGAATACTTTTCTTGTATATATGCAAACATCTGTCGAAGAGATCTATTGCATAATAATATTCCTTTTTGGAATGGCAATAACGATGTTTTATTCCCAACTCGCATTTCTTCTATAAATTCGTTCATATTTGTTATTATTTGATTTTGTTGCTCCATATTGATTCCATACGCATGAGATTCGCTACAATGGCCATATTTTAATCTACTATTGAATATGTCGAACCAGTCATTGAAGAGTTTCAGAACCTCAGACATATGTTTCCACTGTGTAGAAACTAACATATCATTTTGACCACACCATTTAATTGCCAACGCATTTCTATTGGAGAAAATTTGGGTTGCCAACTTCACATTTTGCCTTTGTGCTCCGTTGACGTCAAGTTGTGCACGACTTAATTTAAAACATATTTTTAAATCTCTTTCATTTAATGTCAACAGTTCCTCTAAACACGTTTTGTCTATAAATGTTCCTTTAAATCTAAATCCAGAATCCAATAAATTGTTCCTGGCTAGTTTTATTAAATGTGGGACGTCTGCATAAAAAAATATTCGTAAAGTGTTGTCCGCTGGATGCACAATATAACATTGCTTTTCAGTGGCTGTTGAAATACCATTATCCTTCGAATGAT
>NW_011961064.1:0-2219 GCF_000949405.1 Vollenhovia emeryi
GACAGGTCAGCACCTAGATATCTGTTACATGTCACGTAGTGACAGGTCAGCACCTTGCATGACGTCAAGGTCGCGTACTCCTCCCCGCGGTCCCCTCGCCACGGAGTACCCCCTCCCCGCTGTCCCCTCGCCCCGGGGTACCCCCCCGCCCCGCTCCCCCCTCGGAGCCCCATGGGTTAGAATCCCCCTATATACCCTACTCGTCGTCGATTCAATCCTCTCGAGAGCCCGTGTGCGAGAGGTTAGGAACCCATCGAGCTTCTCGAACTTCGGATAGTCTCGCGTGGCGCCAACCGCGTTCTCCCACTGCTCACGCGTGACGCGATCGAAGAGTCACGTGACGTGGTACACCACTGCACAGTCCCCCAGTTCCTCCTTAGCTCCGAGGGCCTCGAGTGCCTTGAGCGCTTCCTTGACACCGGTGATGAACTTGTCAAGTGCTGCCGCCTTCCTCGGAACTGGTGTTGAGCTGGCGAAGAGCTTGTCAAGACATGAGTGAATGAGCAGACGTTTATTCTCATACCTGTCTTTGAGCAGCTCCCAGGAAGGTACGAGTGAGTCGCCGGTCATTGAGAGCCCTGAGACTAACTGCGCTGGCGCGCCTTCCAGCGACGAACGAAGGTAATGCAACCTCTCCACGTCCGTGAGCTTCTGATTGGAGAGGATCAGGCTCGTGAAGAGATTCCGAAAAGCAGGCCATGCGGCATACTCCCCAGAGAACTTGGGGAGTGAGATATCCGGAAGACGTGAATGCTTGCGCCGGTCCTCGCCGGCCGATGAGTTCATCTACGGGTGAGCGGGCTGAGTTGCCAGTGTGTGGCGGAGCACGCCGATGATGCGCCGCGCTTGCATGTAGCACAGCGTTTCCTCCTGATGAGCATTCCCGACGAAGTACTCATGATGAGTGAGAGCAGCCGGTCATGCGACCTCAAAGTACGCATGCTTCTTGAGGAACGCCTTGTGCGTCTCCTTAATTTGGAGCTGAAACTGGTTGACTTCCTCAACCGAAGTCTGCGCAGGAACCTCCGGGAGCATCTCAGTGATGGTCTTGAGCGCAGCGATCCGGCCCATGTGCGTCTGCACCTTTAGGGTGAGTTCCGTGGAGAGCCGAACCGGAGACGCCGTCTGTGAGGATGAGCGTTCTCCTGGCGGCAATTCCAGCTGCTGAGTCACCGGGCGGTCCGCCTTGCCCGTCTTCTGTTCGTCCGCCATAATGAGGTGACACGTGAGAAGGACGTGAGATCACGTGATCGATGAGTGTCACCGTGTATATGAGCGCCGCTGATCACGTGTGCGATGCGTGTCTGCGCTGATCCGCCTGAGAGCCTCGCCGCAATCCGGCTCGAAGGACCAAAAAATGTTCACGATTCTCGCAGAACAAGTTCGCTGGGACCACTGCGGATGGAAGCAGGGTGAGAGGACGTTGTGGCAAAAAACTCAAGGAGCGAATGCACGCATAATTAGGATGGAATTACACGTAATCTAAGAGCTCGGAAGATTTGACTTAAAGTTAACGTATCACAGTCATAATACTGAAAGATAATTACATTGAAAATCTCTATAAATGTAAAGTCTGTGAGAAGTCTATTCACGTGCACGGGTCGATTGTATTAATCGATGGCCGGGTGATCCTTGATGCCCGTGAACCGTGTCCACGCCGCGCCGGCGTGCGCCGTGCGTGGTGAGTCTGAGCCGCCGTTGATGCTGTACTCGAGCTGTCTCGGATGAGTCGCACTGGTGAGAGATCGCTAGTCTATACACCGAGTCTGTTCTCAGGTGAGAAGGTCCACAAAGAGCACTCGAAAACTATTTCGCACTACAAGACGCGTGTACTACGTACGGTCGCCATGAGACGAAAAAGAGCCGGCTACGTACGTGAAGTCGCGCCGTCGCCTCGTGAGACGATCGGGCATGCGCGAGCAGCGCTCATGCGGCGCTGCACGATCTGACCCGGCTGATGCTGCCATCACGCCGGTGACGAAATGACGATATTCAAATGATTCTCGAACATCATTCTAATACCCAATTTCTAATTTTCTTTTTTGTTCTTCACCACAAGTAATATTGCGAAAGGTGCGATTAAATAAATCATTTTTACTTAGTTGTAGTCATTCCGATATATTATATACGCTTTAGCATCGTGACATTTGTAATCACCTAAAAAACTTACCTTTTTAAAAAAAGGTAAAAAAAAAAGCGCCAAGTATAAGCTCCAACGA
>NW_011961065.1:0-2219 GCF_000949405.1 Vollenhovia emeryi
AGGCCACCACATTCTGTTCTTTTTTATTTTTTATTGATGTAAGTAATTTATTTCGCAACTTACTATTGACTTTTCCTAAAATTGAATCTTTTGCTTTATATTCATAAGCTATGCCATCTTCTTGCCATTTATTTTTACTTTGTTAAAATTATCAACTGAGCGATTATCATTATATAATCTGATTGCATCTTTTGGGACGTGTTCTTCTGTCGATTCTCTTGACTTGATTAGAGCAATATCATTTTCAGACATTGTTCCTCTTGCAAGGTTGTTGAGAGCTTCAATAAATGTTTTGTCTTCCTTTTGTCTCATGATTTCTGTTAACTCAAAAAATTCGAATTCATTCCACAGAACATTTTCTGAAAATACGCTTAGCATGCACGATTTTGGGCAGGAATATATTGAGGTATCCATAACCGGTGATAATTGATAAAGATCTCCAACCATCAGGACAGAAACTCCACCAAAGCTTGTATCACGACCCATTATCTGTCTTAATCTTGTATCGATTCGACTAAATATTGTACTACCAACCATCGATATTTCATCTATAATTAACAACTTTAATTCAAATAAGTTTTCTCGAATAGTATTTGCCACGTCTGCAGATAGTTCTGGCATTTGTCCTCCATACTGATTTACCGGTAATGCAAATGCAGTGTGTAACGTTAGGCCACCAATTAAAAATGCTGCTTTTCCTGAGGGTGCGCATAATAATATTTTCACTGAATTGTTCTTTTCACCAGGTATATCCTCGAAATAATTTAATATTAAATGATAAATTGCCTTGATTACTGTGCTTTTTCCTACACCCGCTGATCCGCTGATATACAATTTAATTGGTAAACTCTCAGTTGCAAAACAATGTAAAATGTGCATTGCGATTTCTCTCTGTTTGTCGTTTAAATTTTGAAGTATTGTTACGCTCCACGCGCGTCCTCGCACACTCCGGTCGCCGCGTCTCCGCGCACTCAGACCGCGCACTCGATTGACGGGAGTGCCCGGCACTCTTCCGCGCACGTACGCGTCAAAGAGACAAACCAGTTAGGAAGAACAAGAACAGAGGAACTTTATTGGAATTACAACACGTCAGCACAGCTCGAGAGCCAAGCTTCGAATCTCTCGATTGATTACATAAACAATAGTTGCCGATCGGTATCGTGGCAACCCGCCACGATACCGGGCGCCGCTTTCCGTTAGTGAGCAGGATTCCTTGCGAGCGTAACAGTATATTCATCATTTCTTCTTTGTTTGCCTTTGGCGGACAAGTTATTTTTCGTTTATGGTTCTTCGAGCAATCAGCTATCCCTATTTGACCGAATATGTCTATTTCTTGATCTCTGGATATTTTAGTATTAATGAAAGATTCCACCTCCTCATCTTCTATATTTTGTTGATCTTTTTGTGCCTGAGCCAACGCATTGTCAATTTCTGTATCACCTATCACAGCAAATTTCAATCTATTTTTTTCAATTAAAGAAATGTTTTCGTTATAAATTTTTTCACAATCTTGGGTTTCACATCATTTAATTCGTTTTTCCATGGAAAGAACAATAAAATTTGTTCTCGGAAGTAATTATATCGATCTTCTTGCAATTTGTAACGACGAAATCTAATAATTTTCTCAGTTTTTCTTTTTCTAATTTCTATGTTATCATCAGATTCAGTATCGCAATCAATACTGCACGTAGTTTTTTTCTCTTCAAAAATTGCTGCAGTCTGCCAGACAAATATCAGACCATTTTTTATAATCACGTTTCTCGTACTTCTCAATTATATTTTTATAATATATATCTGTCGATTCGTAACTTATTTTTTTTAATCTTTTTCATTTTTCAACATACGAACTCGTTCTTTTTGCGGGGCTGTATTAATAAATACAACTCCTCTACTACACAATGAAAGAGGCATGCCCAAAACATGATAAACAGCTTCCTGTGCAGACCTAGTATTACCGTTTATAAAAACGTTAGCGATCTTTCTAAACTTATCTCTAATATTCCCATTTTCCAAATCTTTTGCCGCTTCTCTTAGTAATCGTAAGAGTCCTGCATCGATTTTTGTGACATAATTAATCATGTAAGAGGCACAACTATATGGATCTAAAACAAATTGTATATCCATATTTGATTCAAGAAGGGTCAATATAGTTTTATTGTACGCATTAATCGCAACCTCGTTGCTTTGTCTTTTGAAAAATATCCTTGTTGTTGATAATG
>NW_011961066.1:0-2220 GCF_000949405.1 Vollenhovia emeryi
TAGATATCGCATTGATTTCTATAAAAATTAATCGGTTTCAATTCGATATCAATCGGGCCAATCGGGCACCAGATTGGTGAAAATGCAAGATCAATCGGATTCAATCCGTAATCTGATTCAATCCGGTATTTCCAGATAGAATTGAAGCAGTGTAACAATCGGTTTCTATCGGATTTTCTGACGAAGTCTAACAATCGTTTTTAATACATTTTTAACTTTTCCGGAATGACTTGAATCCGCACCAATCGGTTCCAGTCGGCGAATTTGTATCTGAATTGTCTATTGTTTTTAATACAATTTTTCCAGATTGACTTGAATCCGCGCCAATCGGTTCCAATCGGCGAACTTTTATCACGGATTGAAACCGATAGACGCGGATCAAAATCTATCTGGAAATTTCTGATTGAACACGATTCAAATCTGACACTATCCGCGTCAATCGGTATTTTCCGCATCAAGAATCCAGATTCATGCGGATTCAAAATTTTCAATCGGTTTTAATCGGGTATTTTCAACAGAGTAGTTTGTATAAATATTCAGTTTAGTTGGAGCCATTTAATGATATCATTACTTTTGTAGAGAAGATACTTGAGGCGGGGGGGGAGGGGGGAATAATCATAACTCTACATCTGGGAAAATATAAAAACCATCCGAGTTAATGAAGTAGAGTTGATGGTACGATAAAAAGTATTCATCGTAGAAATTTATTTCGTGTTCTTGGTTTTTTATTAGGCTCCACTCCCAAACTGCTCATCGGGTGGGGAGCACATTCTTGTAAGGTCAAAGGCGTGGGTGGGGCACACATATATATATAAGCCATGCCTTATGGGCTTACGTTGAAAGAAACATTCAGATTAAGTATAAGCTGCACGGTATAATTGTTGTATACTACGATGTTTGCATCTGTGACGGAAATACTAATTTATGTCATAATCGCTGTTATTTCATATTACACGTTAGACTACATATTTATTAGAAGACCAACCAATTTTCCAGGACCCAAAACATGGCCGGTTTTGGGTAACTATCCTCTTCTATGGCATTATAGTGGTAAGAAGAAATATTAATATTTTGACTTACTTAATATTTAAAATTAGCATAAATATTTTTAAGATAAGATTATATGTTAAATATAATTCAATATTTTTGTAAGTTAAATATAATTCAATAATTTCACTTAATGTAATTCAAACTTTTTATGAAATGTAAAAATAGCTAAAGAGTTTTAATATCCCAGATACCCTGGCGGAAAAATTTCTATAAATAACTACAAAAAATGACTTGAAATAGAAATTTGTAGAAATTTTTATATCTTCGTTAAAACATTTATTTTTTTGTAAAAATATCTACAAAATAGTACCACAAATTACAAAGTTTTAAAATCACGAAATTATTGCAAGTAGTATTTAATGAAAATGTACAATTTTGTACAAATTAGTACAAAACTTTACCAGTTTCAAAAATTTTAGAAACAACAAAATCTTAAAGAATTAAAACATCTGCTTACTTGTAGAATATTACAATTATTTATAAATGACTATGGAAATTGACCAGAATATTACACGCATCGTGAAACTATGGAATTTTGAATCCAATTAAGTTTTTAGTTTCCCATAAGATACAGTTTTGTACAAAAATGTACAGCTTTAAAATTATTAAAATTAAGACTAATTAAAATTTATTTTTTTCTGTTAAATGTTGTAAGTTTCTATAAAAATCTTCCAAACTTTTTGTACATTTTTGTACATTTATGTACAAAACTGTATTTTATGGGAAACTAAAAACTTAATTGGATTCAAAGTTCCATAGTTTCACGATGCGCGTAAATTCTGGTCAATTACCACAGTCATTTATAAATAATTGTAATATTCTACAACTAAGTAGATGTTTTAATTTTTTAAGTAGTTTGCTATAAGAGACCCAATAGAAAAATACATAAATCTATCAGTTTTATATCAGTTTTATAACTATTTAAATTTTTGATTTGTGAACAGCTGTAATTTTGCTTACAATACTACAAGATTCTATGGAAAATGACAGAATCCTTAAGACTTACGGCTCGTGAATCCATGAAAATCTACACGAATTTGCTTTTTATATTTTTATATATTTTATATAAGATACTATAAAATATTATATATTTTTTATATAAGATACTAATTTTTCATAAAATTAACAAACAAGGAAATTATACGAGGGTGAATCAAATATAAACCGGAA
>NW_011961067.1:0-2220 GCF_000949405.1 Vollenhovia emeryi
AACCGCGAACCAGCATCACACCAGACAACATTCGCCGCGTAGAACAACTCATTTTGGAGGACCGTAGGATGAATGTTCGAAACATTTCGGCTGAACTCGGCATTAGTATTGGTAGTGTAGAGTCTATCATCCACGAAGACCTTCAATATCGCAAAATAACGGCGCGATGGGTTCCCAAACTGTTGAACTTCGAGCAAAAATTCATGCGGTTGGAAGTTTGTCGCCGCTTGCTGACGCGATACGAGGCTGAGGGGGACGGTTTTTTAACGCGAATCTTCACTACAGACGAAACATGGGTACACTATTACACTCCCGAAAGCAAGGTGTCGTCTAAAGAGTGGAGGAAGAAGGAGGAAGGGGCGCCAGTCAAAGCGAAGACAACCAGGTCCGCGGGTAAGGTTATGTGTACTGTATTCTGGGACCGGCGAGGAGTGCTGTACGTTGACTTCCTGCGCACACAACGTTCCATCAATGCTGCATACTACTCTAACCTTCTGAAAACACACGTGAAACCCACTTATCGCTCGAAACGGAGGAGCATTCCAGCGCGAAGTGCGATTCTTCTCCAGGATAACGCGCGCCCTCATACCGCGCGTCTCACGCTCGATACAATATCAGAATTGGGGTGGGAGGTACTAGAACACCCCCCCTACAGTCCGGATTTATCACCCTGCGACTACCACATGTTTGGACCACTGAAAGAAGCCCTCGGAGGTCAAAGATTCAACATCGACGACGAAGTAGAGGAGTTCGTGCGCACATGGCTGTCCGAGTTGCCCAAGGAATTCTTCGATACCGGCATCAAAAAGCTTCCGGAGAGGTGGCAAAAATGTGTAACTAGTGAGGGGAATTACCTAGAAAAACTGTAAATTTTTGTAAATATTTTCGATAATAAATAAATGTGTCAGAGCGTTTGTCTCGATCATATTTGAACCGCCTTCGTATAAGTATGCATATGTTACGTCCGACGAATTATTTTTCGTCAAACGTCACTATTCGAGAAGCATTAATGAACGCCCACCCGATAGATAGCACCGGCGCGACGCGGCACGTAGCACGCGCGCAGCACGTGATCTCATACGTTCTCTATTCTTATTTTCTCAAACTCTACTATTATCGTTTCTGGATTAATTACGCGACAGCCGAGGCAACCACTGTAACAGGCCGACCTTTGGCGCCTCCGCTTTCGTCCTAATAAAAGAAATCCGTAAAATTTGCGTTAATTATTAAGGAATAAACCGTTAAAACGCTGACATCAACGATTCTCAAGAACGGAGCTACCTCCACACGAACCGTTGATCTCACGCACGGGGGTGCTACGCGCCTCCACTTCAAGTCGCAGCGGCAAACCGCGCGTTCAAACCCCTGGAAATTAATACTTTTAATATCGTCGCGAATCTAGCGACGGAATTCTAGAATGTTCCGTGTTTACGCACTTCGGAGTGGCATAGCGGAACTCTATGCACAAAAACGCGAGATTGGTATGCGCGTTAATTATTCGGGAACGCAAGATGCAGTTAATAAGGAGTAAGCGGGAAAATGACGAGCGAAGGCCCCCTTTTAAGCTAACCAAGACTCAAGTTAGTCCGAGTACTAATTAAGGTACAAATTAATAAATTAGGAAAATGATCGAAGGGCCCCCGCTCATCACCACTTCCGCACTTGCCCTATAAGCTAACAGTATAAAAGCCGGTCCACCGGAGCCCGAATTCGCATTCAGTTCTCTGAGCTTAGCCAGAACGAACCTCTGCCCGAAGACGGCTCTGGCTCCTGGAGTATTTACTAAATAAAAAAAGCACCAAGTCTAAGCTCCAATTCAACCGAATATATTTTGTTACTCTATCTTTTTTGCAAAAGTATAATCTCTACAAAAATATCTTTACTGCAAAAGTATCTTCTTTACAAAAATAGTGTCACCACAAAAATCTTCTGTACAAAAATATCTTCTCTACAAAACTATCTTCTCTACAAAAGTAATGATATCAACAAATTGCGCCGAATAAAACAGCGGATATTTATACAAACTAGTTGCTTTAGCATTAGTTTTTGATTAAAAAATGTTATATTTCTTAAAAAATCAAACTAAAGATTTTATTGGAAAAAATAATCGAGTTAATAATAAAACACCGATGAAAAGAATAGCAACGGTTTAGAAATTTAGAAACTCTGTATCTGTTCAGGCGAATTAAGGCCTGTGTCCATGACGCTAGTACTTGGTCC
>NW_011961068.1:0-2220 GCF_000949405.1 Vollenhovia emeryi
TATTACCATTTTTCAACAATTAAATTTTCAACTCATTTTCATTTTTGCCGATTACAGCGCCATCTATCATGAAACGAAAAAAATGTCTCATACAAAAATTACATATTTTTTCACGGAGAATCCAAATCTGCAATAAAAAATAGGGGTTTCTATTTAAGATTTCAAAGTCACCCCCCCTCCCGCCCCCGGGGGTGGTGCAGGGGGGTCGAGCTTTATGTTAATGGATGACCCTCTTCGAGGTGAACAACTTTTATTGCAACTTTTTTTAAATCCGATTTGTATTTTTCCAAATATTCTGAAAAACAGTTTTAAATGCCTCACCCTGTATACAATTTTTTTTTTCACCGAAGTTCTGGTGACGGCTCACATTGCACCTATTGTCTTCAAATATTTAATGTTTAACATCGACTCAATCGGAAGACTAACTTTAATATTGTAACTAGTTACATTTCTAGCGAAAAGAACTGCAACTGTAACTAGATACTTTTACAAAGTAACTTTCCCAACCCTGGAAAGAATTTCGAAGAATTACTTTTCGCGCGTCTCTCGAGGTAGGATCGGGTTCAATCTCCGCGCGCGGTTACGAGACGTCCTGCCGTCCATCCTTGAGCGGCGCGCGATCGCGATCTGAATCCGCGATCGGCGCGAAAAATCCACAGTCGGCTTTTCGCGCGGGAGAAGCGCGAGGGAGGAGGCGGCGTTCGTCGTCGCGCACTCTTCGGATCTTCCCGGCATCCGCGTGTTTGTATATTCCAAGCCCGGTTATGACGCGAGCTGCTCAGGGTCGCGATCAGGGGATCGATTAAGGAGCAGCGACACCGATTCGAGCCGCACGAACGCCGCGCTTCCTCACGATTGGTCGCGCCGCTCTACGATCGTCTACGTCGACGGCGGACTTGTTTCTCTTGGCGGGGAGCTCTGGGGTTTTCCTCACGGAGACACGGGCGCTATTTTATGTTCGCTCGGCGCTTCGTCCTCCGCAGTTAGCATTCGGTTCTTGAAGGCAGACGAGTTCGTTGGACAAGATGCGTACACGTAAGTAGATTCGGCTGATCGGTAAGGAGGCGAGCCAGTAGGATCTCCCGACGCGTCCAGTCTATTTAGTTGTTCGCTCACTTCGTAGATCCGTGAAATACGCGAAATGAGGACCGAAATTGGCCTCGGTGGCCTCGGGGGTTTTCAAGGTTCTCTAAACGTGGGAAAGTGACGTGCTTATTGTGATATTTGTGACTGCTCGTAATCGTCGAGATCGAATTTCGATAAAGTTTCGCGAGGACTGCAAGTTCTTTCTATGTGAAAAACAATCGGCATAATTCTCTGCGTCTAAAAGGTTCAACCGAATAACGTCGTGTCAAAATTGCAAACGTACTTGAACTTCTAGGTCTCTGTTCCGTCTGTAAAATTGTCCTCGCGTTTTAGAAGTTGGAACAATTCTTGCTATTACATATTGTGCGCATAATTTCACATGTCGTTTCTTAGATTTACACGTATGTATATGGAAGTAACTGATCGGTATTTTATTAAATCGTATGGAACGTACCGTTTCAGACACCATCGCGTCAAATTCAACGTGACACGTAAGCAAATAATTCCAATTGTTCCGATTAACTTACCTTAATGTGAAAGTCATCGCTTTTATTGGTTCTTGTTTACGTGATAACCTCTCGGATAATTTTGAAGTCGGGGCGTAGGAAGTTTCCAAGACGTGAGCAAGGCTAATAAATAAAAGCGATGACTTTGGAGTCAAAGGCTGCATTCAGCAGAAAAAGCTGCTTTACAACTGTTGTAAAGTTCATGAATCTGATTGGCGTATGCTCTTAAATTCACTCAAGATGAAGAGAATACGCCAATCAGATTCACGAATTTTACAGCAGTTGCAAATAAGCAGCTTTTTCTGCTGAACGCAGCCAAAGTAAACGAGTTAGAACCAAATCGAATCGGAATCGAATTATCTGCTTACGTGTTATGTACAGTCAGTATATATATTGGAAGAAAATATAATCTAAAAATCGAAATGAAATTTTCACGATAGTGGATTTATCAAAACGTACCCTTGCACACTTTCCACATATACATCTTTTAATTCACCAAGTTTTTCCCAAATTAAAAAAATAACTCCAACTTGATATAACTTTATATCTATTAAAAAATGGGTGTACTTATTTGTCGAGAATTCACGAAGACATTGCAAAAGATTAAACGTACAAAAAGAAGAGACTC
>NW_011961069.1:0-2220 GCF_000949405.1 Vollenhovia emeryi
CATTTATTAAATAATATTAAAAACATCTATGAGCGTCCACCATTGCATGTCTATATACAGGGTTGGAAACAACCTAAGGTCTTTAAAAAAATACAATCTTGACTATAAAATTCTGAGATGAGTTTCCTTATTGCAAAACATTGTCCAAAGTCTAGTTTTCGAATTATAAAAAGGAATAGTTTTTTCTTTCGGAACGGATACAAAATGTAGGTAGGCAGTAAAGATGCAATATCATTAGACATAGGAGCTTACGTAAGACGGCTGTCAACTATCGCACCTGATAACGTGAATTGTGCCACTACAGCCTATTTTTGGTATCCGTTACATAAAAAGAAAACTTTCTTTTTCTAATTCGAAAACTAGACTTTGGACAAAGTTTTGCAACGTTTTGCAAGGAAAAGTCGCCTCAAAATCTAATCAGGATTATGTCCTCACACAGCAGAAATGTCCAAAATACATCACAGGGATAGACTTATAGAGATATCGTAATATCTTTAGGGTATCCACATAATATATTTTGGATATTTCTATTGTGTGGATCTTTTCATCAACCCACGATTTTTTCCATATTTAGCAAACATTGATAAAGATAAACTGTACCAATCAATAATATTCATTTTATACAGAAAAAAATATTGTTAGTCTCTACAAATGTAAAGAAGAAAACATATATGCAAGCATCGTAAACATGTAACTCAATTGCAATATATATAATGATATATATACTACATTATACTATAATAAGCACATCCTGCAACCCAGCAAACACCAAAGTAACAATTACATAATATCAATGCAAATGTAATATAACAGGCGTGTGTTATATTACATTTATATTGATGTTATGTAACTGTTACTTTGGTGTTTGCTGGGAATAAATATGTATACCTTTCATTGCAGAAGAATGGTCACGTGAGAAATAAATTAACTCAAAAAAGCGAATTATAATTATTACTTATGGTACAAATTATAAGTATTTGTTACAACGATATATACATGTATACAGGGTGAGTCAGTATAACCTTTTACCATTGAAAATACAAGTTCGGAATAAAATTCTAAAATGAATTTTCCTGTTGTAAAACTTTGGTAAAAGCTTATTTTTCTAGATATAAATAAAAATTGTTACCCTATCACACGTCGAATACAGGAGGCAGACAGGGGCGGCGCAACTCACAGTCAGGCGCGGGTTCTTTCGTGGGGTGGCCGTTGCACGTTGCGATCAGCTTTTCTTCGGTTCACTCACTCACTCACTCACTCACTTACACTTGGAACACACACGTTTATCACTATTATTAATCGCTATCGATTAATCATTTGGCGACTAATAATCCTTGAAAGACAACCAAACACGTGTTTCTTCCAAGGATTGTCAGTCGCGACACAATAAGCACTCACTTCACGACAAGAAACTAACCACATTTAATTTGTATGTACGCACAGCAAAGGCGATTCGTAAACTGAACGCACGAAAGCGTTTCAGATTTGCATCGCCGAAACGTACATACGAAATCTCTTTCGCTGTGTTTACATACCACTGCCTCTGCCACTGCTACAGAAAGTGCATTTCTCTGGTTGCACTGTAAGTACAGAAAGGTGTTGAGGTACAACGCCATCCCGTAGACTCCCGACGCGTACCGACGCGTACCGACGCGTACCGACACGTACCGACGCGTACCGATCACGCGATATCGACGCGTACCGACCAGGCGCTTCACGCGTCTGGTTGGATAATGTCTCTTGCGGTATTCGCACGCTTCTTTCTCTCTCAGCATGTTATTGCGAATAAAAATGTTGCGAATACAAGAAACTGTTCCTCGTTATAAAATATTTGGTTGCCCTGAAAAGGGCAGGTTTTCTTCGTTCACAATAAATGTTCGAAGTGGCCACCGTCCATCGCGATGCAAGCTCTCATGCGTTTCAATAAGTTTGTCGGGATCTTCTCCATCATTTCATCGTCGATATTCCAAATGGCATAGTGGAGTTTCATATTTAGCTCTTCTATGTCCTCGGGAAGCTTGTTGTAAATAATTTCTTTACAATATCCCCACAGGAAAAAATCCAATGGATTGAGGTCCGGCGATCTTGCGCAACGCAAGAATAGTGACCAATTATTTACATCGCTAATTTCCTGGGCGTTGGATGGGCCGATATGGCCCGATACGTTGGCCCGCAAGATCGCCGGACCTCAATCCATTGGATTTTTTCCTGTGGGGATAT
>NW_011961070.1:0-2220 GCF_000949405.1 Vollenhovia emeryi
GAGCTCAGCACCCAGGCTATACGGCCTTCCGAAGATTCACAAAGAATCAGTCCCCCTACGGCCTATCGTCAGCAACATCGGGGGCCCCACCTACCAACTAGCCCGCTACCTCACCAAACCCCTCCAAAAACTTACCGGCCTCAACGACTCCCACATCAGGAACTCAATGGACTTCGTGAACAGAATAACCAAGATCAAAACCGAGCCCAACGACATCCTGGTAAGCTTCGACGTGGTTTCTCTGTTCACTGTTTGAGCAGACCATCGAATATTCGCAGGAATATTCTCTCGAAGTATGTAAAAATTGTGAGCTTCGAGAATATTCTTGTAAAGCCTCGAGTTTGTTTGTCGGTTGCGAGACAAACAAGCTCGAGGCCGCCAGCGAACGTTTATAACAACAATCCGCGACATTAATCTTGTCCGCAACCGCTTTAGCGACCACGTGCCGTTCACGATAGCGCGCCACCGCTAGCCAATGGGGCTTTCCCGCGAGAAAGTCCCGTTGTCTACCGGCGACACGGCACGCGACAATTGGCCGAGGAAAATTGTTCTAACGGGACTCTCGAGCCCCTTAAAAGCGCGCCTCGAGCTCGAAAAAGCGCTGATCGCTCTTAGCTTTTCGCACCTCCGCACGTTTCGCATAACCGCAGTTTACCGCTCTTTATCTCGACTTTCGCTACCCGCACGGACTTAACGCACGCTCGCATTTCACTTATCACGACTTCGGCTTCGCTTTCTGGATTCACGCGCACGGCTTGTATTTATTCTAGTGGCTTGTAACTTGGCTGACTTTATTTTGTGCTCATTAAACTCTTCTGTGTTTTTTTGTGTGAAAAACTCTGGTGTGCTTCCTTCTCCCCGAAACGAGCGCGCTCGCGAACATTTCTGGTCCTTCGAGCCGGATTCTGACCGGCATCCGCGAGTTCGGGAGTGCCTCTCGTGTGGAGTGAGAACCTGAAAGGAGAGAGACTGATGGAGGAGATGGATCTCGACGCCTTGCTCACGAGCCAACACGAGATTCACGGGCGCATTGCCCGCACCATGGAGAATCTGCGCAAGCTCGGTGCGGCCAACATTACGCAGTCCGCCCTCGAGACCCGCATCACGATCCTGACGCAGCTGTGGGCCAAGTTCGAGGCACAGCATGATCTCGTTCTGGCAAAATCTGAAGATTACAGCACCAGTGAGTACGCTACCTCCAGGCTCCTTGAAATTGTCGAGGACACATACGTGCAGACGGTGAGCGAACTCACCGAACAGCTCCGCGCGCTTACCAACGCTCCTGCCTCTTCCGCGTCCTCAGAGCAGATCGAGTCCCGAGTCGGGTCAGGTCCAAGAACCTCGCTGCCGCGCATTAAGCTGCCTCAGTTCTCAGGCGCGTACGAGGACTGGCCCTCATTCCGCGACTTGTTCCTGTCCGTCGTGGGCGAGAACTCCGCGATCTCCAACGTGGAGCGGCTCCACTATCTCCGGTCGTGCCTGCAGGGAAACGCCGAAAAATTAGTAAAGTCCTTGACCATCACAAACGACAACTACGATCGTGCGTGGGCGATACTAACGAAACACTTTGAAAACAAACGAGAACTCATTCGGTGCAATTTCGCGAACTTCATCTCCGTGGGGAAAATGAAGGGTGAAAGCGCGGAAGAACTGAACCGCGTCCTTGCCGCCGTAACCGCTGCCGTGAATGCTCAGGAGAGCATCGACCGGCCTATTCAATCTCATGGGATGGACCTCCTAAACTACCTGGTCGTCGAGCTTTTCGATCCGCGCACTAGGCTGGAGTGGGAGTCCTCCAATGATTCGAGCGAGCCTGTTGAGTATGAGACGTTAGTCGAGTTCATGACCAAGCGCATACTCACCTTGAACGCCGCCAAACCGCGATCCGCCGTGAAAGCCTCGCCAGACGCGCCGCGCACCGCCAAAAGTCATCACACCAAACGCGAGACGGAACCTCGAGCCTGCGATCTGTGCAAGGGCAAGCACTCCCTTTGGCAGTGTCCGGATTTGAAGGCCAACCCAGTGAGAAATAGGAGATCGATTCGACGTCGATTCGATGTCGATGCATCTGGAATTCGTCGAGTCGAAATTGAGATCGACAAATGCATTATATCGATGTGTTATCAACTTGTGTAAAATTGACGTAGCATAACCGTGGTTGATTTCTAATATCTCTTTAGCTATCCTTTGTGAAATTCTTTGTCATAGATATTATACACC
>NW_011961071.1:0-2220 GCF_000949405.1 Vollenhovia emeryi
CGAGCCGGTACCCCTCGCCTCACGGCGCACCCCCGTACGTCGGCACCCGGGTCGGGGGTACACGACACTTCAGCACGGCCACACGTCGTTGCCCGCCGCCTTCTCCCTCCCACCCCCCCCTCTCCCCCGTCCCCCCCGCGCCCCCCCCCTCCCCCGCCCCCCCCTCCCACCTTCTCCCCCTCTCCCCCTCCCCCCCCTGTCCCCGCGCCCCCCCTCCCCCCTCTCCCCCCCCCCTCTCGCTCGCGCTCTCTCTCTCTCTCTCTCTCTCTCTCTCTTCTCTCTCTCTCGTCTCTCTCTCTCTCTCTCTCTCTCTCTCTCTCTCTCTCTCTCTCTCTTACACACGTCTCTACCGTCCCCCTCTCGCACTATTACCCCCGGCCGGCGTCTCACCCTCCGCGCCGAGAGAACGCGAGAGCGGCCGAGGGACGGGCGGGAGTGCGTGTGTCACGCGTGCTCGCGTACGCGTTGCCGTGCACACGCACGCACACCGCCTGCACGCGCACCACCTAGAAACGCGACGCACCAGCGGCCAGGACGGGACGATCAGCAGCAGGATCGCGAGGAACGCTCCGCGTGCCGCTGCTTGGCACCGGGGACACGGTTCCGCGCGCGCCGCGGCGAGCGCGTGTGTCCGCGCGCGCGACGCAAAAAACCCGGAGGAAGTGACAGCTGCCTCCGCCGTGCCGCCGCCGCCGCCGCCACCGCCACCGCCACCGCCATCGCCACCGTCGCCGCCACCGCCACCGCCGCCGCCGCCGCCGCCGAGGCACGGGCGTCCATGCTTTTATTGATCAATAATACACGCCGCTGCCTGCCTGCCTTGTCTGCCTTGCCTTGCCTAGTACTCGGCACCGTCGCTCCGGGCCGCTCCCGCTCGCTTCCCCATCGGCCGCGTCGCGACGCGTCGCGACGCTTCCCCGCGAGCGACGTCGGTGGCGTCTTGACACCTCGAGCGGAGAACGGAAACTTTAAGCGGACAAAGAATTCAAAGCGTTCTCCAAAGCTTCCAGCGATTCTCCTGTTTCCCGAGGAGGTGATTCGCGCGAGCAGGGAGAGAAATTACCACGGCGATTCGCTAATTTCGAGTTTTTTTAGGATTGTTGTCATAGGAGTCATAGATTTGGTGATTGTAATGTATATTCTTCATTGAAAATGTACGTAATTATTTGTAAAACACACGTGCAAGGATGTGGTCGTCGGGGTGCGAGATTTCACTTTGCTTGAGACTGTGAAATATTTTACGACGGCGCACAGTTGCATTTCTAATCTTCTTTCTTGTTTAGATTTGCAGTTTGCGCTGTTTGTTGCGATTACTCATCGCGCACATTGCTTCCGAGATATTATCAGTTACGCGTTACATGTCCGAAGTATCGTTCGAACCGAACAAACTTCCCGCCAACTTTCGCTCTTCCGACTCTCGCTCGATTTACACGTCATTTATTTGTGTGACCAGAGAGAAACCTGAGAGCTGTGGAACTATTTTGCTATGCATCTTCTGACACTGCCGATAAAGTCATCACCTTGCGCGTGTCCATGCTACGCCTATATGTTTCTGGATTGTGCTGTGAAATTCAAAATTGCATTAACATAAATTATCTGCATGATATTTACATCAACTTTTCTCATGTAGACAATGTAAATTTTATAAATTAGATGTCAAAATGCACAGACATGCACCAAGTGGAAATTTTATCGGCAGAGTCAGAAAATGGGCGTAAGGGCGCGCAAAACAGTCTCCCGAAACGGTATCGAGTAAAACGCCGGTGTGGCCGCTCTCAGGTTTCTCTCTGATCATATTTTGCAAAAATTTCCCCAAAATATAAAAATATCAGAGAGAAACCTGAGAGCTGTCACGGCCCCGTTTTTCGTGATTGGCGAATGCGATACGTCCACTGTGGACATAGAAACGTGGACGTTGAACTACGTGGCCAATGTCCACGTTTGGACAAGCGTACAGGATAAGCAGGTCTATAGATCGGAGTACGGGTAGTTAGGGATTCGGATAGTCAGGGATAGGGGATAATTCCAGAGTTTAAATCCATACAGCACAGCAAGGTTTCAGCAACATTGTAGCAATAATTCATCGCAAGACATCTCGGCTCTCTGAGCTAAGATTGAATTGGTCGCTTCTCGGCTCTCTGAACTAAGATCGAAGTAATCGTTTCTCGGCTCTCTGAGCTAAGATGGAATTGGTCGCATCTTGGCTCTCTGAGCTAAGAT
>NW_011961072.1:0-2220 GCF_000949405.1 Vollenhovia emeryi
CCTTTACCATTTTCCACATTTAATTGTATTTTTCAAACAGTTTTAACAATCGTCGTTACACACCGTATGTTCATCGAAGCAGTTATACGCCATCCGTTCCTCAAGATGAAACTGTATCGTGCAAGAAACAGTGTGGTGACGTGTGAGTACCATAAAGCTACTGCATATTTGCACACATTTCTTACACATATAATTGTATTTATTTTACTTTATACATTCTTTCAGTTGTAACGATGCACCCCGGAGCCGCATCGTTCCCCGGCTAAGACCGCCGGATGCCGCCGATCAAACGATCCGGCGAAGGGCGGGCGTCTCGCGCGCCCGCCGCCTAATCACCCCACACCGGCCGTGCGACGAGCCGCGAACGCTCGCCGAGACGACACGCGCCGAAACCCCGCGGAAACGGCCGAAGCCGTCCACCCGGCGTACTCCGTACCGCGCCGAGGGGCGCAAGCGCGCCACCCCGCCACGCGCCGCCGATTTCAGCGCCGCCAAAATCGGCAGCAATAATATAAAAGGGCAAACGAACGCCGAAACGATAGATTCCGCCGCCGACCAGCCGAAAAGCTCGAAGGCAATCCGAAACCGAATCCTCCCGCTGTTCCTACGACCGAGCCGTTGGGGTTGAGCGTACTCCGCCTCCATCGGGGCCTCCCGACCAGAGTCGTTCGGAACAGGTTCCTATCAACCGACCGCCCGGATACAAAGGGGGTGAGGTGTTCCTCGCCTCCAGCAGGACTTACTGCTGTCCGGACGGCCGGTCTCCGTCTCTCTCTTTCGAGTCAGGGGCCAGGGGGGTAGAGCGTGCTCTGCCTCCGCCAGGTTCTTGCCGGCACCCCGCTCGATCTCCCGCGGTCAAACGTATAACGACCAGCCCGGAATCTCCGCGTCGAAACCGAACGCATCCGCGCCCGCCGCGTTTGCCTGCCGGCCCGCGCCGGCGCACCGCGCCGTCGACACCGAACGCGATCCGCGCACCGTCGCGCCCGTCCAGTCACGTGGCGACACCACGCGCGCGTCCCGAGCTCGCGCGCCCGGCCGCGCTTGTATATATCGCCGTACTTACGTGTAAAATACCGCTGTAAATATCATAACTGTAAATACGTCATACCATGCCGCTGTAAAATACCGCCGTCATATCCCGCTGTAAATACCGATTTAACGGCTCCGACGACCATCGTCCGGAGAGGCGACCCGCCGATTGCGTGTCGCCCGGTAAACTTGTGTATCTCGCAATAAACTCATCGTACCAAGAACTCTACGTGTCTCGATCCGTTCGCGAACCTGGCCCCGACGAGCTAGTCCGTGCTCGCGAAAAACCAACCGAAAGGCGGATCGTTTTACAGTTCTGATGATGAATCTCCTAACCCGCCGCGTATCATGTGCAGGAGGTTACCGCTAACATCTACAGCATTCAAATACATAGATATTGGGATCAGAGTAGTACCTCGTGCATCCTACGTAGAAATAATTCTCGGCGATAATCAAGGACATCAGATGGAGTTAGATCAATCAATTTGGAAAGAATACAGAAATAATCAATCAAAAAAAGACCAGCTGCTAAAGGCAACAGATGCGTCATCATCGTCAGCGATAAAGCTTAATCATTTAGCTATAGAACTAGTTAGAACGCGCCACGGAAATATTGTAAAAGTAACATCAAACAATACTTCTATGTACATGAAACCATCAACCATATCATTTTTATTTGAACTGGAACACTGTGTAGACTGCATATATTTTCAACTGTATGCGGATCTAGAAACTGTACATGAAAGCTTCGAAGAACTCGTTGTGCATGTACAAGATATGTGGATGAGTGGCGAAAAAAAATGCGATACACCGAACGATGCAGTTAGAATCCTACACGACAAGTACTATAAAAATTCAACCGAAAATTGTGAATTTATTTCGATCATAAAGTGCGAATTAATGGCTTATGCCGTAAAAGAAATTCTTGCCGAAGCCAAAAGTCGGGGTGATGTATTTTGATAAATTGAGATAATAAAATGAGATTAAAATTTTTTAATGACATACATTTTCTTCTACTTCCAATCCATTATATCTTCCCTTCCCAAGTAGTTAATAAGAAGAAAAGCGACAACGTAGGGCTATATGCGAGGGAGAGGATGCGAACAGGGAGAGAGAAAGTAGGAAATACGAGCGGAGAAAAAATAGACATCGTCTCAATATATAATATCTATTTATTTTGCTTACAAC
>NW_011961073.1:0-2220 GCF_000949405.1 Vollenhovia emeryi
CAGTGCCATGCTGAACATGATGTTCCAAGCTGGCTATTGTGGCGAATATGACAGTTTGAGCGATATAACAATAGCTCTTGTGATGCTGAACCGAGATCATTTCAATTATTCGGAGGAAGACGGGGACCGTCACAGGAACGAGTTTTTTGTATCGCGAGGTATAGGTAAGCATCAACAATTCTATATATTATCAATATGCATGATTAAATATTATTAAATTACTAAAACGTAATGTCTTTCAATATAGACATTCATCCAGTCGCTATATTGCAAATGCTCTTGGGCCAAGATCGCCTGAGACGTGCTCGGGAGGAGGAGGAGGAGGAGGAGGTGCAGGAAAGAGCAAGACGTAAGTAGTTTCAATTAAAATTAGAAATATTATACAAATTTAAAATATTAAATTTAAAATATTAAATTTATAGAGAGGCGACGGCTGGATTATGAAAATGATGTGGAGGTGATTGACGTGGAAGAGGAGGTGGAGGTGGAGGTGATTAACGTGGAAGACGAGGCGGAGGAGCAGATCGACGACGAGGAACGATGGATCCGCGGTCTCGAAGAAGAAGTAGAAAATCTGGATTGGGTGGATGCAATATTTATACAACCAGCAGTACACCCAGCAGAGGATGACGCGGACAGCGGATTTGAAAACGGTAAGAATATTTTATTGCGATTTTTAAATCTCACGTATCTCTGAACATATTCTAAAGTGTGATTTTTTTTCTAGATATTCCATCCCCTCGAGCTCCTTCGCCATGATCATTCCAACCACTGCCTTCTGCGTTCTCTCTCCCTTCCACGCATATAGAATAAGATAGAAAAATCTCGCCTGCGTTCTCTCCCCTACATGAGGTGTACACTATAGTCGAGACGAAAATCGCTCTGAGTCCGTACGACGACAAACGATACATCGTGCCCGATTCTACAGAAACGCTGCCATGGAGTCATTACCGGATACCTCTGTAACGTATAAGCATAATGTATAATATGTAACATGTATAGTAAGTGTAATTTAGCGTAATGCACTGCATAATATGTAACATAGTATAATGTAACGTACTGGGTCATTGGTTGGGATATTAATAAAAAAATTCTAGTATATAGATATATTCATACTTGTATTTTATACAGTTGTTTGTCACACATTTATATGTATGTACATATTTTAAATGGTCTATATGTATAATATGTAACATGTAAGCGTAATTTAGCGTAATGTACTGCATAATATGTAACATAGTATAATGTAACGTACTGAATCATTGTTTGGGATATTAATAAAAAGCATTCTTGTATACAGATATATTTATACTTATTGAAAGATGTCAGCGATCAGAAATAAAACGGTGGGGAACGGCGTTGTATTTCGGAAACGGGTCGGTATTTCGGAAACGGATCTGCAAACGTGTCTGTATTTCGGAAACGGGTCTGTATTTCAGAAACGAATCTGTATTTCGGAGCCGTTAAAAAAAAACATATATCGCACTGTATTCTCTTCGCGCGTATCATTACGTCAATGATTATACATCGCAGAGACATGAGACCATCAAAATCCGATGGATGTAACGGTTCCGAGAAGCGAAGACTCGTCAAGGAGCTGCATGCTCCAGCGAGAAGGAATTTCCCCTGGAGACATGTCATAGTTCGGAGATACGATGATCTGTAGCAAGCGATATTGTATTTCGGAAACGGGTCTGTATTTCGAAAACGGGTCTGTATGTTGGAAAACAGGTCTGTATTTCGGTAACGGGTCTGTAAACAGGTCTGTATTTCGAAAACGGGTCTGTAAACGGGTCTGTAAACGGGTCTGTATTTCGAAAACGGGTCGGAAAACAGGTCTGTATTTCGGTAACGGGTCTGTATTTCGGAAGACGGGTCTGTATTTCGGAAACGGATCTGCAATCGTGTCTGTATTTCGGAAACGGGTCTGTATTTCAGAAACGAATCTGTATTTCGGAGCTGTTAAAAAAAAACATATATCGCACTGTATTCTCTTCGCGCGTATCATTACGTCAATGATTATACATCGCAGAGACATGAGACCATCAAAATCCGATGGATGTAACGGTTCCGAGAAGCGAAGACTCGTCAAGGAGCTGCATGCTCCAGCGAGAAGGAATTTCCCCTGGAGACATGTCATAGTTCGGAGATACGATGATCTGTAGCAAGCGATATTGTATTTCGGAAACGGGTCGGTATGTAGCAAACGGGTCTGTATTT
>NW_011961074.1:0-2220 GCF_000949405.1 Vollenhovia emeryi
GGAAGGGAGAGAACGAGGGAGGAGAAAGAAAAGGAAGAAAGGGCAAGGAGCGAGAGAGACAAAGGAGCGGGAAGGGCGTGAAGAGGGGTAGGAATGGTAGGTCGAAAGGGAGGAAGGGAAAAAGTGTGTATAGGTCGCTTATGGCCAGGACGCGGAGGAATTAAGGGAAAATTTGTAAAGGGTTCGGGAACGCTCCCTGGAAAAGCGCCAATATATTGAGTATATGAGAGAGGTGTTGGAAAAGGTTTGGGCACGTTCCTTGGAAAAAAACGCCTTGTAACTCCAAGGGGAAACAATAAAGATTACATACATAGTAAAATCTGCTGCAACAAATTTCGAACAAAGCATGCAACAATTTTTTAATGCCAGAAAGACAATAAATATTGTTACGTCCGCGGCAGCACACGATTTCGAACTCGCCGCCCGCACGGCACTCCGCGCACTCGCGAACTCGTCGGCTCGTCTGTTACTCCCGGCGCGCACTTCCGGGCCGCGAATAAAAGAACAAGGATTTGTACTGAACGAGCAAAACCTTTATTCTAGAACGACAACACGTCTTCTCTTTACAAGAGCTCGGAGACAAATCCCCAAAATCAATAATGAACAGTCGCACATCGGTCCTTCGTGACCGATCTTTCTATCTGCCGCGACTTCAGCCGCGGCTGGCGCGCATTCTCCGGGCGTCTCGACGGAGCACGGGCGTAACAATATTATATAGGATTTGTTATAACAAATTATGTTGCCAAACTGCCGTCAAAAATGCAACAAAGCTTGTTAAGAGGCAATTCAGATTAGATTGGCGGCAGAAATCGAACAGACCCTGTTGGTAACAAGTTTTATATGGTTTGTACCGCCAATCTGGTGGAAATACCTGTCAGTAGACTTTGTCACCAAAACACAAATTGTTTCCTAATGGTTTGCAATCTGTAAATAAATAGCTAACTGGGAAGTATCACGACGGCAGATTTAGGCATCACAACTTTACTATGCACGATAATTCATAAATCTTATTTCATAAGAAGAACATATACATGAATGTTACAAAGTGATGCTAATATATTTTTTGGTCAGGACAATTATCAGGTAAATGAAAATATGAATTTATGGCCTATTATTATTGACTCATTGTCAGTAAATACTAAGTAATATTTATATAATTATTCTTTTAAAATAAAAAACATATACCTACTTTCGTGACTTAATTAAAGCTGTTAATGAAGTTTTTGGAGTATTTTTAATTTTAGGCATATTGCTTCAGTTCTGAAAAATAATAAAATTGGATATATACAATTTGAGTTTAGATAAATATTACGAATGCACGAAATATTTTAATATTGTTTGTTATATATATATTTGCTGCAATTGCGAAAATAAGTAATATATAACATTAATATTTAAATAAAAATATTAGATAATATAACGACGTAAACACAGGAGTGGAATAACACACTGAAAAAATATCTGGTTGCTTTAATTGGAAATCTGGTAGATTTAACCAGTATGTCTGTTGGAAGGGCTCGACCAGTGGGTCGACAGAGGATGGGGCGGGTTGTCCTTCCGAATGACGCAGGTGCTGACTGGGCATGGCTGCTTTGGTCACTACCTGTGTCGTATCGGAAGGGAGCAGAACTCCGGCTGCCACCATTGCACAGCCGAGGATGACACCGCCCAGCACACGCTGGGCGAGTGTCCAGCGTGGGCGGACGAGAGGGAGTCTCTCGTCCGCATTCTGGGGCAGGACCTCTCCCTTCCGGCGGTGATAACCGCCATTCTGGAAGAGGAGAGGCCTGGCACGCGTTTGCCTCCTTCTGCGAGAAAGTCATCTCGCAGAAGGAGGCAGCGGAGCGGGTGAGGAGGGGACAAGCCCCTCTTCCCCACCCGCAACAACAGCGGCGGCGGCAGCGCCGGGCTCGGGGAAGACTTCCCCGGGCTCGGCCTCCCCGACCTGCCGCGGGGGATGGGGTGGGGGCAGAGTCGGCCGGGGGGGGGGGGCGGGGAGGACCCATCCCCCCCCCCCCCCCCCCCCGGCGCCCCGGCGCCCACCCCGCGCGCCACCCCCCCCCCCCCCCACCCCCCCCCCCTCCCCCCCCCCCCCCCCCCCCCCCCCGCCCCGACGCCCAGGGGGGGGGCCGCCCGCAAGCTGGCGGGTGAGGCCCCTCCCCGATTAGTGGGTGGAGCACCGCCGAGGCGGTTAGGAGGAGGCCCTCCCCCCAATGACAA
>NW_011961075.1:0-2221 GCF_000949405.1 Vollenhovia emeryi
GACTTACGATCACGGAAATTGCATTGGATTTCGTGACTAGCGTTTGGACAATCAATCACACTACACGAGAATCAAAACTCCATATAATATAATGGCTGTGTTCCAAAATTCATTACCAGCGCTGAAGATCTATAGTACACGTATACAGTAGACGTCTTATGAGTTAGCGGAACAAAATGAGTAGAATCAATTTTAATTAATATATTAATTTGTTGCTCTTTTGTTACTAAAAAGTTGCTAAAGAAAAAAATTGTTGCTCTGTAATTTTTTAAAAATAATGTTCGGCTAAAGGAAGATTAAGTGAGCATGACAATATGTATAAATATAATAATAAAGTTGTACAAAGCAATAAGAATTAGTTGCTAATTTGTTGCTCAGAAAATATATTAATACCGGATCTGTTGCTTGCAAAATAAGTATAAACAACAGCGAAAAACCTCAGCGTGCAGGCAGTTCCAAGAGTAAACCACCAGAAAAAATTTGTTGCTCGATTAAATTTGGTACTGACGTATTATCTGAATTTGTTGCTCTTGAAATATTCAAGTTTCGAATTTGTTGCTTGCGAAATAAGTATAAACAATAACGAGAAACTTCTCAGCGTGCAGGCAGTTCCAAGAATAATCCACCAGAAAAAATTTGTTGTTAGATTAAATTTAGTACTGACGTATTACCTGAATATTTTGCAAGCAACAGATCCGGTACTAATGGGTCATTCTTCGTCAACCGGTGAGGCCGCCTACCCAAAATTGGTTTCAACAAAAATAAACGAGTAAAGGCTTAAAATTCATAAAAAAATTAATGCTATCGAATGCCGTGTGCTGATTTTTACTATCCAAAATGGCTGATCCAATATGGCGGCCAAAACGTAGGATAAAAAATGTAAAATTTGTTCATTACAAAGAAAATACCTGTTGAGGGGGTATTTGGGTTCGCTGATGACGAATCCGTCACCAGATTTTCAAAATTCAAAATGGCGGATTCAAAATGGCGGATGGAAAACGTAAAATTCAAATTTACTTGAACGAGTCTCAGTACTCGGGGGGTTATGGAGGTCGCTGAATACGAATCCGGTACCAGATTTTCAAAATTCGAAATGGCGGATTCAAAATGGCGGATGGAAAACGTAAAATTCAAATTTACTTGAACGAGTCTCATTACTCGGGGGGTTATGGAGGTCGCTGAATACAAATCCGGTATCAGATTTTCAAAATTCAAAATGGCAGATTCAAAATGGCAGATTCAAAATGGCGGATGGAAAACATAAAATTCAAATTTACTTGAACAATTAGAAATTAAAGAGGCCGTTTAGGACCGGGCATAGGTGTAAGTAGCCAGTTAAATTAAATTATTTAAGTGAATTCATATACCGTATTTATTCCAACTTATCCTGTGCGCCAGTTTCATACTAGTCTTAAAACACAGGTTAATCCCCGTAAGTGGAAGTGATTATCGTCAGTGAATTCACGCTATAAATTATTTTAATAATGCTACACAGTAGCATCTAATATGATAACCCCCTTCCCCCCTTCCCCCTTATTAAAATTCTTATTGCGAAAAATATTACCCCAACCAGGATTCGAACCTGGGACCTCCCTCAATCCGTGCGGGCGTCTTAACCAGCTCGACCACTGGGGCTGTAGGTAATATTGTTCGCAATAACATATATAAACTTTGTAAACGCTTTCTAGGCCAGCGTGTATAAATACTACAATTTTAACATAGGTCCTTTAAGATATAAAATCAATTAGAAATTGAAGAGGCCGTTTAGGACCGGGCATAGGTGTAAGTAGCCAGTTAAATGGGGGGAAGGGGGTTATCATATTAGATGCTACTGTGTAGCATTATTAAAATAATTTATAGCGTGAATTCACTGACGATAACACTTCCACTTACGGGGATTAACCTGTGTTTTAAGACTAGTATGAAACTGGCGCACAGGATAAGTTGGAAAAAATACGGTATATGAATTCACTTAAATAATTTAATTTAACTGGCTACTTACACCTATGCCCGGTCCTAAACGGCCTCTTTAATTTCTAATTGTTCAAGTAAATTTGAATTTTACGTTTTCCATCCGCCATTTTGAATCTGCCATTTTGAATTTTGAAAATCCGATACCGGATTTGTATTCAGCGACCTCCATAACCCCCCGAGTAATGAGACTCGTTCAAGTAAATTTGAATTTTACGTTTTCCATCCGCCATTTTGAATCCGCCATTTC
>NW_011961076.1:0-2221 GCF_000949405.1 Vollenhovia emeryi
AGAGGGAAAAGTAGTATAGGACTTTTTTACTTGATTTAGTCTCAAGAATATGCTGTTGTAAAAGTGTTCCAATATTGCAACACATAAAATTTACATACACAAAATTTAACTAAGCGAGAAATACAATGTGTACTTATTTTTTAATCTTACACAATACATATGTTCTATATTATTAGTAATAAGATTTATCTGATGAAAGTTACAGAATAAAATGTTGATCTTATTCTATATAACATAAGTGGGAGTGATTTCAAACCGTCATTTAACTTATTACATCTGTAAAATGTAAAAATTACATATTTAAATTTATTTTGTCATTAAAAATATGTTAATTTTACACAAAATTGATTTCAAAATATTTTGATATTTGCATTTATTTTGCGTTAAAATATTAACAGATAATTAGCGTGATTATTTAACATATCCATATTATGTTAAATTAACACAAAAAATTTATGTGGACCGTTTGGGACATGTGATATCTGTTAAATTTAACAAAAATTTTTCAACTGTGTATTGATAAAAAAGTGCAAATCTACTCGAATTCATAAATAATATAAAACTAATGGCTCGTGTGATAAAATCAGGTAATAAATAATTAGCTCAGAGCCCGAACAGGATGGTAGTGTATATTAATTACTTTTAATTGTAAAATTATGTAAACGTTTCGGTCTTAACTAGACCATCTTCAGTATAGGAGAGATAATTTAGAGAACAGATTCGCAATTTCGACATCCATAAGAAGTGCGCAGTCACAGTTACATAAAATCATCGCATAAGTTCGTTTCGTGACATTAATGTGGGTTAATACGTAAAATTTCATACAGATTTGTAGGCGGTAACAATATAATACGCGGCGCAAATTGTGTGACATGTTGGAACTGTAACAATCAATAAATAATGCTAATCTGAATGAATGTGGAACAGGAAAGATAAATTGTTAAATTAATGTTGTTATTTTGAAAAAAGAAAAAAGAAGGAAAGAAGGAAAGAGGAACTTACTTGACGTGTTGTGCTGTGTGGATGACTTCACATTAGTGCGGGACAGCTAAACAAAAGATGATCAGAGGTGATCTGGTCCAAACGGACAAACTGGGGGAAGAGAGAAGGAAAGGGAGTTGGAAGAATTAGTGTGAAGGAGGGGGAAGCAGATTGAGAATCGGAAGATATTCTGTAGCTAATAGATCCGTGTCGGTCTGTTTGTTTATGGGAGCTATCTGGCGTTTTATGTGCACCATCTCAGAGATTGTCTTTTTTTATAAGATGGTTCTTCATCTAAAATATGAACATTGTCCCATTCAAATTCATGGTCCAGTTCCATTCTGTGTGTAGATATGACCGAAGGAGATGGAGAATTCTTGTTAATGTCAGTATTATGCTCCTTGATTCTGGTCTTTAACTGTCTTTTCGTCTGTCCTACATATGTGGCATCACAGTTCTTACAGGAAATTCTGTAGACCACATCATTATGGGACAATCTGTCTAATTTGTCTTTGTTAACGATAATGAATTTTTTTTAATGGGTGAGAACAGGAGTAGGACAGTCTGAGATTTAGTTTTCTAGCAACTTTTGTAAATTGCTCCGACACGGACCTGACGTAAGGAATGATGAAGAATTTTTTATTTTCCTCCTCAATTCCGACATCTGAGGCACTATTGACAAAGCAATACTTTCTAAGCCTTGTGTGGATGGTGGAAAAAATAAAGGATAGAGGATAACAATTTTCTTGTAATGTTCTGATGATGAATTTTTTCATGGAATTGCGGATCCGATATTTTTAAAACTTTGTCCACCAGGCTATAAACTACACCCTTTTTGTGGCAGAGAGGATGATGTGAGTGGAAATTGAGATACCGTCCAGAGAACGTGGGTTTTTTATACTAATCAAAAAGGAGAGAGCCATCGTGTGCCATGATGTTGACGTCGAGGAAGCTGATTTTGTTATTGATGGAAACTTCTGATGTGAATCGTAGTCTTTCGTGGAAAGAGTTAAAGGTGTTCAGCATGGGCGTATCCAGACTTTTGTCTAGGGGGGGGCAGAACAGGATTCACTCGTAGGTGAATTATGCAGCATAAATTAAACTACGTAGGTTATAAAAAAAATTTTTTTATTTATATAAAAATTAATTTTCTGGAGTCCTCGGCAAATCTATTAATTATATTATTCGTAATCTCAATGGGGATCCCATTGAGTCTAGGGGGGGGCAGCTGCCCCCCCTG
>NW_011961077.1:0-2221 GCF_000949405.1 Vollenhovia emeryi
TGACCCATATGTATGTATAAATTTTTATCCACGTAGCCAATCTATGTCATTTTGACGTCGAATGACGTTATTAAACGGCAAGATAACGTCAATTAGACCTTTAATGACGTCAGTCATATCAGTTTGTTATTTTAATAGAAATATCTAAAAATACTTGAAAGACATTATAAAGATGTCTGAAAGATATCTTTTTTAGATGTCTTCTAGGCATTAAAAAATAGATAGGTGACAATTACATTTACAGATATTTATCTGATCCATTCTATTTGAAATTGAAACCTGTAATGTTTCTGATATGTAACTGATACATTATAGTTTCTTAACTGACACGTTTCATTTGAAATCGAAATCTTGGAATGTATCTGTTATGTAACTGAAACTTGGACGTGCTGTCTGGGCACTAGATGGGCAAGGCAAAATTCAAATATGGCCAATACAAATTAGGAGTGCAAATATTCTTCGAAGTAAACCTGAAATCGTAGGTGTCTGGCGAGGTTCATCGAAACCAACTAGTGCGCAAGAATTATTTCAACATTTTGTGGCTGAAGTTAAAAATGTATTAAATCGTGGAGGAATTATTTTTTATAATCAATTAAAACCGATTGAATTAAGATGTTTCATAGCTGATTCTCCTGCGCGGGCTTTTATATTAAGTCATAAAGGCCATGGCAGTCTATTTCCATGTTCAAAATGTTGGATTCGGGGAAATTGACTTCGTCGTGGAGTAGTAGTTTATCGTGGTATTCAGCACAGACCGCGTACAGATGAAGAGTATAGACAGCGCATTGATGGAGAACATCATACAGATTCTGATTCTGTTCTGCTTACTTTAGGAATGGGATTGGTAACTCAAACGGTCTTCGATTATATGCACACCGTTTGTCTTGGTGTCGTCCCAAAAATCAATGTGTTCTCGTTGATGGAAAATTTAATCGTAATTTAAAACTTTCAGCCACATCGCTTGAAATTATGACGTCACGTCTACAGCAAATTGTGCATTATTGCCCTGCAGAATTTTCACGAAAACCGCAATTAATGAAAAAATATGGAGGATTTAAGGCTACGGAAAATCGTCAACTTCTTTTATATACTGCCCCAGTTGTTTATTACGGACTCATAAATTCTGCTGCGTACAAACACTTTCTTCTATTACATTCCGCCATTCGAGTTCTGGTCAGTTCTTCCTTATCAGAAGACCGTCTTGATTTTGCACGTACAGCAATAAACATTTTTGTGAATAGAGCGGAAGATATATATGGTCCAGAATTTCTTTCTTACATTATTCATTGTTTTTCACATCTCGTAGATGACGTAAAACGCTTTGGATTATTGAATGAATTGTCCATGTTTCCATATGAAAATAATATGATATATTTTCGCAAAGTTTGCCGAAAGCCTCATCAACATTTGCAGCAAATTGTAAATAGGCGATTTGAACAGTTACAAGTTACATCAAATATTGTAAATGTAACTGAGGATGTGGTGTATTCCAGTAAACCCTGGGTTAGTTCTGTAGTTTTTGATGCTCCACTAGATAGTCGTCAGTTTCAGATCTTGAACACAGGAAAATTCCGTATATCGGTAAAGAATCAGGATAATACAGTAATATTGCAGAATTCAAAGATTTGTCTTGTTCAAAGCATTATTCTCTCGCGTGAGCATTATCAATTGGCGGTTAAAGAGTTTTGTAGAGTTGACAATTTTTTCGATGTTGGTTTGCCATCGTCATCAGTAGGTGTCTTCCGGTGTTCTTCATTATCTAATGAAGTCATTATAATAGATCTTAATGAAGTGCAGAGTAAATGCTTTCGCATGCCTTATTGGCATACTGAAGGGCATATCGATCCTATTGGTGACGTTTGGGTAGTTGCAGCTATTCTACATACAAGAGATTAAGATGGCCATTAAGTGAAGTCTCTTAAATTATTTAGATGAGTCAACGAGGACAAGGACGAGGAATAGAAAGAAAAGAAGACAAATTGTCCTCTAAAAATTTGCAATTGCTGAATATGGATATTGCAAAATATCGCACATCCCACTCTCAGCAACGAAGAGATACAAAAAAGACGCAAGGACATATGAGACAAAACAGGACTACTCTCACAACTATACAAAGAGAGACAACACCATTATCACAATATCGACTTTCACAATTCCAAGCATCATCATCCCTGCATGCCTCATCATTCTCATCTGCACAATCATGTGAAAAGATGCCCCC
>NW_011961078.1:0-2222 GCF_000949405.1 Vollenhovia emeryi
GGAGGAAATTTCCCAAACATTTGGTCCTTCGAGCCGGATGCAGCGTGGTGACGTGACACTCAAGTTTGCGAGCACTTGCTCTTTTCTCATTTCGCGTACGGCATAAATTCAGTGCGTCTCCTTGTGATCACGTGCGCTATTCGTGACAAGGACTCGCTGCCATCTCAGTGTTGTCACGACGTGATCACGCAGTAACGAAGTGACATTCTCGCGGACAAATCGAGCAGCTGTGACTGTGAATTTGAACTTCGCTGTTTTCCGTGGCGAACCAACGATATCGGCTCTCAGTCTGTTCGGTGGCTCGTGCTGCTCAGTGGTGCTCATCGTGTGGTGTAGTGTTATCACCGGGTTCCGCTCATCATGCCTGAAACAGAGAAGGCCGCCAAAGCAGATGCTGAGGAACAGACGACCTCGGGTCGGCGATCTCCCCTCACTCTCAATGTGCCTGGTCAACAGACCGCCCCCAAGGGGACACCTTCTGGCAACACTCAAGGACGCAGCTCACGTCAGACTTCTCCAGCTCGTCTCTCCACCGAGCTCACACTCAAGGTGAGATCACAAATGAGTCGGGTTAATACTATAAAACTCATTGCAGACGCGAAGGTTGTTGACCCCGAGAGCACATCACTAGCGGAGGTCAAGGCAGCGCTGTCTCAATTGGAGGAGCTGCATAAGGCGTTCTTGAAGGAGCACGCTTATTTCGAGATAACATGGCCTGAGGCATATTTGGATCACGAGTATTTTGCGGACAACATCCATGAAAAGGAAGCTCATCTCGTGATCTCAGCTAAGCTACTGCTCAACAAGGTCAAACACCGACTTACACCATCTTCACCGCGTGCAGCCTCTCCTGATCCGGAAAAGCCAGTCCACTCACGTTTGCCAGACATTAAGTTGCCTAAATTTAATGGTGATTACTCAATGTGGCCCGCCTTCCGTGATCTTTTCTCCTCTGTAATTTTGCAGCACTCAAAGCTCAATGAGGTGGAAAAACTTCATTATCTCAGAAGCTGTGTGCAGGGCACTGCGGAGCAGCTCATTCGAGGTTTGCCTCTCACCGGAGATTCTCTTCAACCATCCTGGGATCTGCTCACCTCAAGGTTTGAGAACAAGCGACTCATCATCCAAGCGCACTTCGACAGTCTCTTCAACCTTACGCCTGCCTCACCCAAGAATGCCGCATCGCTCATCCAGCTGGTCACAACAGTGTCCGAGGTGGACAGAGCTCTAAAATCACTCGGCATAGCGAAGCACATGTGGGATTGCCTTTTAGTCCATCACGTGTCACGCTTGCTGGACAGAAACACCAGAGTGGCTTGGGAAACCTCGCTTGGATCATCTCACGAGTATCCGCGCTTCACGCAACTTGAGGCCTTCCTCAATGCCAGGGCGCGAGCATTGGAGAGGGTGGAGGCCACGCCTTCTCCCTCGGGCCACTCATTGGAAGTCACACCCAGTCTCATCCAAATCTGCGATGAAAAGGGTGACTGCTCACCAAGTATCCGCTCCCGCGACTTCTCAGACGACTCCACAAGGATAAGGAACATCTCACCAGGAACATCTCACTAAGCGACGCGTACTATCTGAAGTGGCACAGATATCGGATCCACCTGGTCTGTCTCACCAATCGTAATAAGAGCCAAGATGCTTCTTCAAGAGCTCTGGCTCCACACGATCACCTGGGATGAACCGTCACCATCTCAAGTTGGCTCACGGTGGCTCAACATTAGAAAGGATCTCACAGGCCTGGCCAGGCCCTCAATTTCACACTGGTCTAACACCAGCAGTGATTCAAAGGCGCCAAAACTTCTCTCAAAATTGGTCAAATGTCCATGCCACACTCAAGATGGACATTAACGCAACATATTCACGGACGGACTCTCAAGTGACTCTCATGTGGATCAAACACACTCACCTTGGCGCACATCAGTCAATCATGTTGGAAATTGCGGTGTGTGGTGTGTGCTCGACAAAGGGGGATTCGTGCACATCAACTGATGGGCCAACTACCTCTGCCTCGGGCCACACCCTCACGTGCATTTCCACACTGGCATTGATTATGCTGGTACCATTGCCCATTGCTCACCAAGACCAAGCTCAACAAGACCAAGCTCAACAAGACCAAGCTCAACAACCACAGGAGTGGACTCATCATCAACCACATTGCTGATGGCGGGCGGAAATGTTTGAGATTCCTCCAGTTATCTCAATTGTACTGCCTT
>NW_011961079.1:0-2222 GCF_000949405.1 Vollenhovia emeryi
ATTCTCTTAATGCATTTTTTATTTTTTTGTCTTTGTCCTTGGCTTCTTTTCTTGATTTAGCCTGTGAGTTCATATTTCATTGTAGTATTCATACAGAAAATGTAGTATTCATACACAAATTGAGACAAAAGGAAAATTATTATTAACATCTAAATAAATCACTTTGCTCTTTGTATCCTTGCTATCATATCCTGTTTTCTTCTTTTTGCTTTCTTCTAATTCAGCAGAGGAATACGATCTCTTCACTGATATCCTCTTTCGTAACTTCTCATCAGTAGGTGTATGTGTACGCTTGCTAGACTCATCCATCTTTTTTTTATTATTTATGTATTTCTTAAACTGTGTAATTACAAAATCTTCATCATCTAAATAAGAGAGGAAATGAGCGCTATAGAGCGATTGAATCAGCTGTGCATAATAAAGAGTAACAGACATGAGAAATTGTAGAAACATACCTGATTTCAGAATTACCTCGCCCTTATACGATTTTCCATGATATTTGAAGATTACTGTATCTCCTTTCTTCACAGGCACATCTTCATTGTAAATAACATCTGAATCATCTCTAATCACATAAGATTTATCTTGCACACAATTAATCAGAAACATATGTAAAATTAGTTGAAATTAACACGAAAATTTGAAGCCGTTGCACCACAAACGAACCAATCACTTGACACTCTCAATGCGGATGAGACGGTTATTGTTGACCGTTATGGTGGAAAAACGCTTGAGGCCAGATTCAGACTGGACGCAATGAGCGATGAACGACGAGCGATTATCCAATGAGCGTACACAAACCCGTTCTATTTTTATTTAGTGTGCGAGTCAATTTTGGCCTTCGCGTAAATCCTGAAATATTCCTATAAATCCACAAAAGAGAAAACCGACATTTCACTCATGTAAGTTCAGAAGTAACTCAGAAGTAACCCTAACCTAACTCAACCGTGTGCGCACACGGACGGGGCGCCTCGGGGCTCGGCTCTGAGTGATGCAAACTTTGGGTTCCGAGCACCATGAAAGTTTTACACTCGGTGCTCACTCACACAAGCGCAACCGTGTCCGTGTGCTGCGCAGAGACTCTGCTAAGTGTTCTGGTCGCATCCCAGTAAGAAATAATTCGTCGATCGTCATCGAAACGATGTTGAATCGATGTCGATTTGATAGTTTCGACGTTGAATCGGTATCGTTTTGACGTCAATCGACGAGTCATTTCTCGCTGGGAGTGTTTATTGGATATATAAAAACGAAATCTGTTCTCTTGTGCAGTTTAACTGTTTATTTTTACTATGGATCATAACAATTCTACGCCTGCTACTGCTAAAAAACATAAAATGCTCAAGAAATTTTGGAGAACAGACCCTAACATTCCGGTAAGTGTTATTTAATAATAACTTTAATAATAAACTCTTGACTGAGATTAGGTTAGGTTAAGAGGCCCAAAGGCTTTCTGATATTGTTTTATTTCTTCACTTATGGCATCGGTATGGAAAACTAACATTCATTAGTTAAGAGAAAGTATGCCTTATTTATATTAATATTTCTTAAGCTAGCTGTCATGTTTATTTTAAATTTTTTAATGTTTCAGATACCATACAGAACCATTAAACGATGGAAAAGAAATGATCCTAGTATGGTAATTTCTTATTTATGCCAGCCAGAAGTTAGTGATACTATCAACTCCAATCAAGAAGTAAGTCGTGGAGAGGACAACCATGCTAATGACAATGAAGAAACGTTAACAGTACCATTATTTGATATGGGTGATGATGCTGACTTATCATCCAGCCTTAATAATAACAGAAAGCGTCCAGTAGAGTTACTGTATCATAAATGTCCAAAGTCGCTAAATGAAAGTGTTTTTCATGTTTTAAATTTATATATGTCACACAAGATGACGAAGAAGAGTCTATCACATCTTCTAAAAACAATCAATTTTCTATTACCTCGACCTAACTATATGCCAAAGTCCGTATTTAAATTATTTCAGTATGTTCAAGATTTGGCACCAGTTAGTGCTGAAATTAAACACTACTATTGCATAAATTGTAATTATTATCAAGGTCAGGAGGCATTATCTGTCTGTTCTGCATGTGATTCAGAAAGTAGAAATGGGGTATTTTATGAATTGGATCCTATAATGCAAATCAAATACCTGTTTGAATACAGAAATTTAGCAACCATTTTAGATGAAACAACTGTCAATGATTCTGAGGTTCTAT
>NW_011961080.1:0-2222 GCF_000949405.1 Vollenhovia emeryi
GCGAAGACGTGTCATAGTGCGCGGGTACGACGATCTGTGGCAAGCTGATGTAGTTGAGATGCGTCCTTACACGCGATTCAACAGAGGCTACCACTACATACTTACTGTTATCGATGTGCTGAGCAAGCATGCATGGGCCGTACCGCTCAAGGCCAAGAGTGGATGCGAAGTTACTGCGGCAATCGCAAAGATAATTCGGGTCGATGTCCGAAAAATTTACAAACTGACAATGGAAAGGAATTTTACAATGCGAACGTGCAGAAACTCTTGAAGAAACATAACATTAACCATTATTCTACCTATTCCGTGATGAAGGCATCGGTCGTCGAACGATTCAATCGCACGCTAAAGAACGATATGTGGAAGATGTTTACATTAAATGGAAACTATAGATGGATCGACGCGCTGTCACGTCTCGTATCAGATTACAACGCGCGAAAGCATCGCGGACTATAGGTATGCGGCCCATCGACGTCACGCCCACGATCGCCGACAAACTGCTGACGACGGTGTACAGCCGCGTAAAGATTGCTGCACCCGCGCGATTCAGATTGGGTGACCCTATACGCGTGAGTAAATTTAAGACCGTCTTTGAAAAAGGTTACACACCAAATTGGTCGACGGAGGTGTTTAAAATCGGCAAAGTGCAGAAAACTAATCCCGTGACGTATATACTGGAGGATTCCTGTGGAAAACCCATCGCTGGAGGATTCTATGAACACGAGTTGCAGCGTGTAGCTAATCCCGATGTGTACCTCGTTGAGAAAGTGTTACGAAAAAGAGGAAATGAGGTTTACGTGAAATGGTTGGGACTCAATAAATCACATAATTCGTGGATATGCACGGATAATGTTTTGTAAAACATACATTTATTATAATATCTATGCTGATTACAAATTTATTATAATCTATGTTGATAAAATATATCTATGCTGATTACAAATACAATGAATTTATAAAAATGAATTTATAAAATATTTACAACGGTATTTTATAATGTCCCCATGGCAACGTTTCTGTAGAATCGGGCACAACGTATCGCTTGTCATCGTACGGACTCAGAGCGATTTTCGTTTCGGCTACAGTGTACACCTCATGCAGCTTCGATCTTATACAAGTCTGTTGGCGGGTCATTTCTATCTCATCGTTGAGACACCGCGTGTAATCGTCGAACGTTATCGTTCGCGCTACCACGTTACTCTTTACGCCTTTAGCCTTCTTTGTATCTTTCTTACCGTCTACCCTCAACGCGTACATCTTCGCTCTGAGTCCTACGAATTCCGTCATTATCGCACCATTATTCTCATCTTTCATTAAACCTGGCACTTTTTTATTAACAAGTGGAATATCGTACGCGTTATCTGTCGGATAATCGCTCGTGTCAAATCTATGAATATCACGTTTCATCGTCTCGTACACGTCCTCGCACTGGATGTGGTATATGAGGCTATCTGTGTCGGTGTACATAATTTTACATCTGTTGCTATATAAAGGTAACATGTATTCGTGATGAAATTCATACAAACAGATTTTAGATATGTCGAGAATGCACATACCTACGTAGATCGGCTTGTTGAATTTCACCTCGAGTTTGCGCAATTCAACGGCTATCAGATTTTCCGAAAAGATGCTTCGGCTATGGAAATTTGGTTTTGCGATCATTGCCTCCGCGCCGTGTCGTCCTTCCCATTTAGTTATTAATTTTACATCGACGCGATTTCGCACATTTTCCATAGTTTTACCGAATACTGCGTTATTCATCAATTTATACAAATTTTTCTCAAAATCGTTCTTGGCGAGCGTTCTAAATTGCGTATTTAGTTCAATATAATCGCGGAGCCACGCGGATTGCGCGAATTGTAGTACGCGATGTATATTTGTGAAGACGCGAAGACCCTGACGCGTGCATTGCTGTAGGTTACGATAGTGAATGACGTAACGCTTCTTGCAATATAGAGTCGCCAGAAGTTTTACCTGCCGCATGCCGGGCGGCTTATCGCGCGTCGGACAGAACGGTAGGTCAGTGTGCTCGTCGTGTATACTTTGCGGGTACTCGAGATCGACCTCGAGAATGTAACCCGTGGGCGAGTCCGAGGCGATCGCGCTAAAGTCAAAATCTGCAACATCGTCAACCCAGCGAAATTCAGCGTATGGCAGTGGTTGACACATTGCCCATCCGTATAGATTACTAGCTTTTGAGCCCGCGCTTCGCGCGGGCTCAA
>NW_011961081.1:0-2222 GCF_000949405.1 Vollenhovia emeryi
TGCCTCCATTTCCTTAATTCCTCTATTAATCCGTCTTTCCATCCGTCTCCCTCCTCCTCGCCCTCCTCTCCTGTCTCCTTCCCGTCATCCCCCTTCTTCCTCGGCGGCGATCTTACCACCTTCGTGCTTCTCCCGAAGATGTTCTCTTCCGCCGTCCACCTCTTCATCTCCCTCTCCTCCTCCTGCCTCCCTCTTTTCTCTCCTCTTTTCAAAAACTCTACTAGTGACACGCTGTTCGCCTTCTCCCTGCCTAGTAGCTCTATATTCTTTGGTCGCCCTACCTTTCCTTTCCCTCCCTCCTTTACTCCCTCCCCCTCTTTCTTCTCTTCTTCCATTCTATACTCCTTTCTATTCTACTCTCTTTTCTTCTCTACCTACGCTTGCCTATTTTTCCTATGCGCTTGCCCCTCTATCTACCTTCTCTATTCCCTGCCTCCCTCTACTCTTCCCTCCCACTCTCCACTCTATCTCACTGCCTACTCTATGCCGCCTGTCACTCTCGCCTCTTAACCTACCTTTCTCTTCCCGCTTATCTCTCCACCGTACCACTCCTACTCGCTCGCACTCCTCGCCTCCACTTGCCCCGCCTCTTTCAACCCTTTCTCACGTCTCCCCACTCTTCTCTTCTCTAGCTCTACTCCACTGCCTCTCTATTTCACCTTTATTCTCACAATCACACTCTCATACAACCACACGTTTTCGTCACCGGAAACGGAAGCCTCCATTATTATAGTAATTTTAGATCAATTAAGTTAATAAACTAATTATTTTTGTGATAAAGCACGGGGAACCATAATTTGTTAATAAAAATTAAGTTAAATTATTATTGAATTATTTTGTTTCTTATGATGGGACAGTATTGATTTTCATCGATAGTAAGATTGTTAAAGTAGCTTGGAGTCAGATAAAAAATAATTTAGTCGAAAAGTGCTAGTTTAACACATTTTTTCTTACATATTTTTGCACCAACAAAAAAATTCAAAATTCGGCTCTCACAGTTCTCTTCAGAATTTATTTCCGAGTATTTCTGTTCAAGAAACATTAAAATCGGTTAAGAAATACGACCTGTAGCCTATTTTGAACAAGTGTTTCTCCGTTCAGACCACTGCACTGTGGGCCGGCCCAATTCAAACGTGCGGCCAAATCGATCGATCGTTACTAGGCGCACAGAGAGATGTTTATTACAAGCACATTTTTTTAAGTGGTATGCCCAGTAGGTCTAATCCACTTTGTATTGTACAAAAAAATGCGCCATGCTATTTACCGTAAGGTGGTGAGGAAATGACAGGCGTTCTATCATTTTCTTACTGTAAATAGAGAAAAATAATTTTTTGCTCGATTGCTTTCATGTTCGCAGAAAAATATCTTTCAAGTGCTAACAAAACCGATTACCTACTCAATTTCAGTTTTCCTCTTTTAGGTAACGGTTATCTTTACAAAGAATATTTGTAACATATAAAGGGTGTTTCATTTCGAGGTATAGAACTTTGAATTTAAATAAAACACAGAAAAACAATTTAATGGCCACGAATGTGACTTTATTTGAAAGATAATTTTATGCCATTAATGTTTGAATATGATTTCGGACATGTGGCCGCCGCGGCTGGCGCGTACATGGCGTAATCTGGAGGTCCAATTTTCGATCACTCTTCGCAGCATTTCTGGTCGTATTTCGGCTATAACGCGTCGAATGTTGGCTTCCAAGTGTTCAACCACTTGTCCTTAAAATGTCGTATTCTAAACTTAATTCTGAAATAATTTTTCCTCTTGCAAAATTTTCTCCGAAGCTTAGTTTTTGAACTATAAAGAGGAAAAGCTATCGAATGACGGGCCAGATACTAGAGGCAGGCAGGAGCGGCGCGGCTCACCGTCGTCGCGGGCGCTTACGACAAGAGCGCCCGCGACGACGCTGCCATCAGCTAATCGCGACGCGCTAGTACACACACACACACACACACACACACACACACACACACACACACATTCTCTCTCTTTCTCACTCGCGCTCTTACCTTGCAGAGATGATGTAGAGATGATTCGATGACTTCATGTTGCTCTAGTTTCTTGAAAAAGACGATGAGAAAGATGCATTTTTCGATGGACCGTAGCTTAGAGCAAGTTCATTGTATCTTTCACTAAATTTAACATACATTTTCACTAATACAGATCAACTCATACATTTTCACTAATAGAAATCCACACTGAATAATTAATCGGAAGTA
>NW_011961082.1:0-2222 GCF_000949405.1 Vollenhovia emeryi
GTGCGTGCGTGCGTGCGCGCGCGGCTATTAACTCGTGGTCAAACGGGACAGTGGTCAATTGCAACGTGGCCAATCGGGACCGTGGTCAATTGCCACGTGGCCAATCGGGACCGTGGTCAATTGCAACGTGGCCAATCGGGACCGTGGTCAATTGCAACGTGGCCAATCGGGACCGTGGTCAATTGCAACGTGGCCAATCGGGACCGTGGTCAATTGCAACGTGGCCAATCGGGACCGTGGTCAATTGCAACGTGGCCAATCGGGACCGTGGTCAATTGCAACGTGGCCAATCGGGACCGTGGTCAATTGCAACGTGTTCGATCGGGACCGTGGTCAATTGCAACGTGGTCAAGTGAAAAGTCAAGTGAAAATGCTGGTTTGGTCGACGACGACGACGACGACGACCGGGACGAGGACGACGACGACAAAGATGTTTCTTAATCCGAAATTTAACAAAACTGACTTTGCATTGCAATACCTCCACTCCTGGGGCACGTAAGAGAAAAGTAAAAACACTTTTATTATGCAAATCGTACCCAAGCTATCGATTAAGCGCAGTCTCAATTTCGTCGGATCAGCCGTTGTTGAGATACGAAAATCTGAGGGCTCGTCACCCCGTGTACTCGCGTAAACTTACGGTCGGTCTCGCACGCGTGTACTAGCTACGCTTACATTTGGCGCGAGACACTACCCTGTTTCGTGATAAGGGCCGGACTCAAATTGTTCGAGATTAATTTGAATCTCGTTTATTTCATCCCCGGCGTGATGGCAGCATCAGCCGGGTCAGATCGTGCAGCACCGCATGAGCGCTGCCCGCGCATGCCCGATCGCGACGCGAGGCGACCGCGCGACTTCACGTACGTTACCGGCGCTCTTTGTCTCATAGCGACCGTACGTAGTACACGCGTCTTGAAGTGCGGATATTTATCAAGTGCTCTTTTGTGGACTTTCTCACTTTCTCATTTTCTCATCGAAGAATAGACTCAGTGCGGACACGTAGTGAACTCTCAGCAGTGCGAATCATCCAGGACATTTCTAGATACAGCATCAACGGCAGCTCAAGCTCACCACGCATCGCACGCCGGCGTCGCGTGGACACGGCTCACGGGCATCGACATCCACGAGGCCGGCTATCGATTAATATAATCGACCCGTGCAAGTGATTAGAGACTTCTCTTCCCGATAGCTCATAGACTCCTCAACTGTAAGCTTTTATATTTATTAAACGGACCACACGGTATTTTACTCAAACGTCCAGAGTGTTCGATCACGTGATATTCCACCCTCCCCACGCGTGCATCCGTTCCCCGAGTCTCTCGTCGCAAAAGTCCTCTCAGCCCTGCTTCCAACCGCAGCGGTCCAGCGAGCTCTCCTAACGAGAATCGCGAACACAAATAGTTTCGGAGATACAGGCTGAGAAAGGATACAAATAATAAATATACAGGGTGAGTCAGTATAACCTTTTACCATTGAAAATACAAGTTCGGAATAAAATTCTAAGATGAATTTTCCTCTTGTAAAACTTTGGTAAAAGCTTATTTTTCTAGATATGAATAAAAATTGTTACCCTATCACACGTCGAATACAGGAGGCAGGCAGGGGCGGCGCAACTCACAGTCAGGCGCGGGCTTTTTCGTGGGGTGGCCGTTGCACGTTGCGATCAGCTTCTCTCCGGTTCACTCACTCACTCACTCACTCACTTACACTTGGAACACACACGTTTATCACTATTATTAATCGCTATCGATTAATCATTCGGCGACTAATAATCCTTGAAAGACAACCACACACGTGTTTCTTCCAAGGACTGTCAATCGCGACACAACAAGCACTCACTTCACGACAAGAAACTAACCACATTTAATTTGTATGTACGCACAGCAAAGGCGATTCGTAAACTGAACGCACGAAAGCGTTTCAGATTTGCATCGCCGAAACGTACATACGAAATCTCTTTCGCTGTGTTTACATACCACTGCCTCTGCCACTGCTACGGAAAGTGCATTTCTCTGGTTGCACTGTAAGTACAGAAAGGTGTTGAGGTACAACGCCATCCCGTAGACTCCCGACGCGACCGACGCGTACCGACGCGTACCGATCACGCGATGTCGACGCGTACCGACCACCCAGTGGGAAATGATTCGTCGATCGACGTCGAAATGATGTCGAATCGACGTTGAAACGACCGACGTGGAATCGACATCGACACCGGCGAATTGACG
>NW_011961083.1:0-2223 GCF_000949405.1 Vollenhovia emeryi
CGATAGTAATGAGAGAAGTATGGGGAATAGGGAAAAGGAGATATGGAGGGGATTGGGCGAGAAGATTATGGCTTTTCGACAGATTAGTATGGACAGTGATGAGCTACGGGGTGGAAATTTGGGGGTGGAGGGAAAGGGAAGAGATAGAGAGGATGCATGAAAGATATATAAGATGGATAATGGGGGTAGGATGGAATACACCAGGATATATGATAAGAGAAGAATTAATGAGAGAAAAAATGAGAGGAAGGGCGGGAATGAGAGCATGGGGATATGAAAGGAGGATAGGGGAGGGAAGAGGGGGGGAGATAGCAAGGTGGTGCTGGGAAGAAGTGAGAGAGAGAGCAAAGAAAGGAAAGGTGATAGGGGAGTGGGAAAAAGAAAGAGAGGAGTTTTATGTAGAAAAGGGATGGGAAATAAAGGAGATAGAATGGCTAAGGGAAGAGGGAGAGATGAGGGGGGAGGAAATAGTGAGAAGGGAGAAGAGAGGGCAGGAGGAAGAAAGATGGAGGAGGATAAGGGAGACGAAGGGAAACATATGGTACAAATGGATAAAAGGTAAGGGGTTACCAGGATACTTAAAAAAGGGATGGAAAGAAGAAAGATGGCAGAGGATGGCAAGATTCAGATTAGGAGAGGAAATGAGGGGAAATAGGTACTGGGAGAATGAAGAAAGAAGGTTATGTAGGGTATGTGGTAGGAGTGAGGAGACGTGGAAACACGTTATAGAGGAATGCACAGACTGGGGGAGGGAGAGAAACTGGAGGGAGATAGTAGAGGAAATATTAGAGGGAGAAGGAGGGGGAGAAGAATGGATGAAGAGAATAGAGGAATGGAGGGGGGAGGGGATGAGGATAGACGAGGAAGAGAGTGCGAGAGGAGACGAGAATGGAAAATGCGGCGGAAACGGAGGTCCAAGAGGGATGAATGGAAGAGTGAATGAGGAGGTGTGAGAAATCTCTCTCTCTCGCGAGCGTGCGAAAAAGCGAGCGAAGCGAAGGAAAGATTTTTTGTAAGCGGAGCGGAGGTCCGCATGTACCCCGCAAGGGAAATAAACTCATACTACTACTACTACTACTACTATAAGCAAAATGACTATAACTTTAAAAAAAGTTAAGGCTCCTAGGTCTTTGCGGTGCTGTATTGGGTTGTGATGTTAGAGGTGAGAAATATGACGTTGATGATTCTTGCGTATCTTTTTCAAATAAACAAATATTTTGACAAAACAGCACTACAAATTACTTTAAAAATAGCATGCAAGAATTATTCATCGCCTCTGACATCACAATTCAACGTTATTGCAACAAGGACTCAGAAGGGTTATTCTGTAACTCTTGTCGTTAGGTCGTAACAAAACTTATTCGATATAAGAAGTTCCACAGTTTGTCAGCATACCAAATATAGCTAGCAGCCTTGGTATGAGATGAACGAATAATACCAGACTATTAGAATTTAGAAGGCTATATGAAAAGAAAAAATATTTAAAATCTGTTTTCAGCTCTTCTCTTTTTACACAGGCTTCTAAACTTATTTCTAACAGTCTGATATTATTCGTTCATGTTATACTAAGCAGTAACAAAACTTATTCGATATAAGAAGTTCTACAGTTTGTCAACATACCAAATATAGCTAGCAGCCTTGGTATGAGATGAACGAATAATACCAGACTATTAGAATTTAGAAGGCTATATGAAAAGAAAAAAGATTTAAAATCTGTTTTCAGCTCTTCTCTTTTTACACAGGCTTCTAAACTCATTTCTAACAGTCTGATATTATTCGTTCATGCCATACTAAGCCTGGATACTACATCTAATACACAAACTGTAGAATTTTTATACTGAATAATTATTGATATAAAACGACGAAAAAATGTTGGTCAAATAAGACGGATTTTTTTACTAAAATATTTTGAGATTTCAATATAACTGCGAGAGTTCAATATTTAAAGATATTCGTTGTACATATTAGAAAAGTAATTACCTGAATTGAGTTGTGTCTTCCAACTTGAGATTTGTGTCTTTGATACACAATATACCATGTACCACATAAATAAAATATGTATGGTAACAATTCCCCAATCAGCACCCATTATTTTTTAAACATTTATTAAATATTTTATTTTCATTAATTTTATATTGTTCAATTGATTTTAATAAAAATATTAATTAAATGTTTATTAAATATTTTATTTTCATTAAATATTAATTTAAAATTGTATGTATG
>NW_011961084.1:0-2223 GCF_000949405.1 Vollenhovia emeryi
AAATTTGTTAAGCTCCAGAAATGTTTTAAATTCCAATGAGACACTTAGTGTTATTAGAAGCATTGGCAAATTACAGCAACGAGCAAGTGGAATTTTACATACGAGTTTTTTCGACTTCTAACAGCTGATTCTGAAGCTTTTGGAAAGATCAATAATCTTCACGGGAAGCCACGGTCTGAAATGTACAATTCTCGACATATTAAGAATATAATTCTATTTATAATATAATATATTTTGTGGTATAAAAATCATTGGATGAGACACAGTTCAGAAAGGCATGTGCGTGCATGCGTGTGTGTATGCGCGCGTGTGTATATTCTTCATATTTTCAATGTTTTTTAAAATCTGTTTGTTTCGTAAATTCTATCTCGTGAAATATAAATTGTGTAGAATGACTTAAATAATCATATTCTCTATGCATTTTTTGCGTATCTCTTTCTATGATATATTTATTATATCGTTCTTAACATCTCTTTATCACTTTTCTATCCTTTTTAACTATTGTCTTTCTATCTATTGTCTTTCTATCTATTCTTTCATTCTATCTATTCTTTCTTTCTATTTTATTTTATATTTTTTACTTTTATTTTTTATACCTATCCTGCGCATTGACATTTTTCGGAAATGTAAAAAATTTTCTTTAACATTATTATAATGTTAAAGAAATTTTTTATATTTCCTATTGACGGAAGAGACCACCACCTTCTCGCGGTTTCCGTTGAGCAACAATATGTACATAGTCTATCGTGAAATTAAGAACTGTTATTACAAATATAATCTTTTTTATATAATTTTGCTATGCGTATTTGCTATTACAAAGTAAAAATATACTAACATGATACTAACACAATGATGAGTATAATATACGAAGCAAATAACATTTACTTTCATTTATAACTAGACTTTCCTTGTATTAATAATTAATTTTTTCACATTAATCAACGAAGCTTTATTATTGAAGAAAAAAAGTGTACATATTGGCCAAGAGTGGAATTTTTATTACTTATGTATGTTTTTTCTTCCTCTTTATTGTATGTACTTATACATATAATTAATTCCAGTCATACCAAATTTTTGTATATATATCACTATATTACATTATTTTACGTATTCTATATAATTTTTATTTCATATAAGACAGTGAGTATACGATCGAGTGGCACGATACGCTCCTAGCCAGTTCTCACATGCAAGCGAGCAGCCGTGTACGTGTGGTCTCGACGAAAAAAGAGAGAGCAGATACGTCCGAGCTCTTCTACCCGGCCGAAGTTGGCCGATGCGCCGGGCGCACACGGACACGGCTGCTCGCTTGTGTGCGTTATCCCCTCTCCGACCACATCGTGCTGTAAAAGTAGCGGAATTTGCATCACTGCCTCCCAGTACCGTCCCCCTCTCATCTCACACCCCATTCTAAACCTTGCAATCCTCACCGTGCTTCCCTCTTTTCCTCTCTCCCTCAGATATTTTGGTACTCCCAGTGTCCTCACTTCCTTATACCATTTATTCCATCTAGATCTCTGCACTTTCTCATATCTTTCCTGTTGCTGAACCTCTACATCTCTCTTCTCCATCTCTCCTCTTATTTCTCTTCCTTCCTCCCTTTGCCTTCTAACCCACTCTACCGACACTCCTCTTTCTCTATAGTAATCTCTCCTTTGCCTTTCCCATCTCGACGCTCCTCCCTCTCCCCCTCTCTTCACTTCCTCCCAGCACCTTCTCGCCGCCCATCCACTTCCACCCCCCTTATCTAACTTCTCTTCGTACGCCATCGCCCTCCTTCCTAGTCTTGTCCTCATCTTTTCCCTTTTCCCCTCCTCCCTCACCATGTATCCCGGTGTCCTCCTATCTCACCCTAACACCCATCTTATATATCTTTCCTGCAACCCTTCTATTCTCTCCCACTCCTTCCATCCCCAGATCTCTGCCCCGTATGCCACCACACTCTCCACTAACCATTCAAACAATTTCATTCTTCTCCCCCAATCCCCCCCGAACCTTCTCTTCCCTATTCCCCATACCTGTCCCATTACTCCCATCGCCTTCTTAATCCTCTCCATCTGCGCTTCCTGTCCTCCATTCTTCCTGAACCTATACCCCAAATATCCTACCTCCTTCACCTCTTCTATCTCCTTACCCTTCCACCACCACCTTATCTTTCTTCTTCTTCCTCCTCCCTTTCCGAACCTAATCATCTTTGTCTTTTCCGTGTTCAATGTCAACCCC
>NW_011961085.1:0-2224 GCF_000949405.1 Vollenhovia emeryi
ACGAAACTGACCGAATGTACCCGAAATGCCACAAATGACTCTCTTCACTCCTGAGCAACGACCCCCCTCGCCCATCGTGACACCGAACGTTCCGTCCATATATTCATTACGTCCATGATTGAAACAGACTTCAATTCAGGAGCCATTAAAGGAGAAGAAGAAGAAGCATGCAAAACTTAGGCCTGGACACCCGTAAGTCCCAGGCGTTTGTAAAAAAGAGAATCTCTTTAATAATTAATTACTTTGATCATTTTTAATCTTTTTATTCTGATCTCTCTTGTGTATTGTTTACCTTATAGAGACATCAATTGTGATACTGTGTCCGCTGTGTCCTTATTTCCACATATAAGGTTGGAAATCCAAAATATAAGAAAAGAAAGAGAATTAGAGTTCTGCTGAAATATATTTCAAATAAATATCGTAGACGAATCATTTGTCCCGTCTTTGATTCTCGCAATGGATGTCCACAATACCAAGCAGGTAAGCACTATTTTTCTTAAGCTGTTTAATTTTATTTTTTCTATATACTTATCAAATAAATTATTTTTTACTTGATATTTCGCTTTGAACTTTTTGTCTACTAGCCTATATTCTTTTATATATTTTATATTTGTAATAATATATATTAGTAATTAATATATAATATATATTAATATATAATATATATTAATCATAGGTTGTAAAGACATAGAAATATTTACAATACTAAATTTTATTTATATTGCGTGAAAGAAACTTTTATCTTTAAAATACATTTTAGTTTGTCTCGGATATTAGATTAATATTTTTTGTTTTTGAGAAAAAGTATTTAAAATATTAAAAAATAACTTTTTCCGTATAATAATTAATTATGTCAAATCAATTTTGTATAAAGTATTGTATAAAGTATAGTAGTTTAAAGTCCTTTTTTTCATAAAGCATCACTAAATGGACAATATACTGCCAATCTGTTTTGTTACCGCAAGTATTGCTCATGATTGTAAATGTAGCAAACGAATTACGATTTACTTAAATTTCACTATGTGATAACAGTATCATCCAACGACACTAATTATTATTATTATCAACTTCACAATGATCTATTCAAGATCACACGAGAATCTATTGAATGATCGACTAATAAGTTATTGTTTGAGATTCCTCCAGTTATCTCAATTGTACTGCCCTCGCCATCTCACGGTTATTCGCGAGGCCCAGTGGCACCGCGCGCGCGACCGCGCGACCGGGTAACGAGAACGTGTCGGGCCCGTGAACATGGCTCGAGGGCTTGCGCGCAACCTCAGAGAGTTCAGTCGTCGTGAGAAAGTCGTCGTTGTAAGCTGTGGTAAAGTTCGCATCGGCTGACGAAAAGTATCGCGCTCGCGCTCACGGGTTAGCTCACATTGACAATTAGTGCTCACCCAGGACAGACTCATTCGTTCAGTGCTCAAATCGAGTGCATCGGTGTTCTGCGCAAAGGCCTCTCACTTTGTAAGTGCACGCACGCTTGTAGCCGGCCACCGGCTCAACGGGCGGCACACCCCCGACGGTCTTGTGCGAACAAGAGAGCTCGACGGACTCGCTCACCCAAACTTATACGACAAGTAACTCTCACCTGTATATAGTGTACATACAATTAAACGTTCGACTCATTTTTAAGAAACGGAATAGTAGTCATTCTCGCCACGTTGCACGTCCTTTCTCACCCCCCGATCCACTCGCAGCGCTCACGGAGATTTCGCGATCTTTCGATCTCATGACGAGATTCGAAAGGGAGGAAATTTCCCAAACAGTTATTTTCTGATCTACTCAATATGTTTTCTCTTTCTTCACTATTTACAGATTTTATAAAACAACACATAACGAGTTTTTTCAATGATACATAGAAGAATAAGTTCCAATGATATATACAAATAAAGTAAAGTAAAGTGTGCAAATTAGAAATTTGCACATGGCTTCCTCATGGAGGAAGCTTTATGAACGAAATCTAATTTTTTTCGATGTTTCTTGAAAGTGTGCAAATTAGAAATTTGCACATTGCTTCTTCAGCATTGAAGCGTGCAAATTGGAAATTTGCACATTTCTTCCTCATCATTAAAGTAGGCAAATTAGAAATTTGCACATTGCTTCCATTGTTATGGCTTCCTCATAGAGGAAGCTTTAAGAGAGAAATCTAACTTTACTACGATGTTTCTTGAAAGTATTCAAATTAGAAATTTGCATATTCTTATTTCGCTCTTAAAGT
>NW_011961086.1:0-2224 GCF_000949405.1 Vollenhovia emeryi
TGAATCCCTTTCCGCGCGCGTGAAGCACGTGCGCTCGCTCCGCGTCGCCGCGCATGCGTTCTCGTGTCGCCCGTTAAGAGGGGCCGCTCGGACCGCGCTGGTGGCGTGCCGCGCGCTCAGCTGTGCCGCCGCTGCGCGCAGGCACGTTACCGCCCGATACCTTACAATACATTGATGAGTGGATCCGTTACATTAAGTGATATGGAGGCTTTCTTTTCAAAACTTATGAGTAACACTTCTGGGACATTAAATGCGTTGCCAAATCTTGTTCGGTTTGACCCTGATGATGTTGATGCAGATATAGAAGGTTGGAACAATGTAAATGAAATAATTGTCAGAAGCAAACGCTTGGATGGTACTGATTTGTTATTAGCGCTCACGCGTGCGCTACGTGGACGCACTGCATCGGTCTTAATGAAGCTGAAGTCAGATCAAATTACTTGGAATTACGTTAAAGATCTTCTTCTTTCAAAGTTTTCTAAACCGATGATGACGCAGGATTATTTTGATCGTATACTGAAATTTCAAATAAACCAAAAAGAGACCGCAGCTGATGCAGCTGTTCGCCTCTGGGGATTGATAGAAGCTGTGCCCAAATTGCATATGTCTGAAGAAGTTATCGTTGGTTTTGCTATATCCATATTATCGCATCATGACCAAACCATACGGCGTGAATTAAATGCGAACATCATTTCCACACGTTCTCAACTGTGCCGAATATTGCGTGGAATTACTTTAAAACGACGACATGATGAAACTGAAACTGATGATAACAAACGCCTGCGTCCCTCTGTGTCAGCAACTTTGTCAGCGTTTTGAGGATCATGTCACCGCTGTGGGGAAACGGGGCACAAGTCTTTCAGTTGTCCGCAGAATAGAAGAGACTCATCTTTGTCAACTTTACAATCCAGCAATCATAAACCAACAGCGCGTCAAGAGGATAAACGTCTTCCTATTTGTTATATTTGTTCGAAGAGTGGATACCTTGCTAACTCCTGTCCTGAGAAGAGAGAAAACAAAGGAAAGTATATCACGAAGGAAGTGAACTTATGCGATAGAAAAGCAGCTCAAGGTATATTGGACATCTCTGGCAAAAGTTTTCCTTTTATTTTTGATTCTGGTTCCGAATGTTCGCTCATGAAAGAGAGTGTAGCGTCGAATATTAATGGTAAAATCACTCGAAATCGAATTATTCTTGTAGGCATTGGAAAATCAGACATTGCTAGTGTGAAACAAATTCAAACTGAAGTAAAAATTCGAAATATTAATTGTAATATTGCATGTAATTCCTGATGACTGTTTGAATGAACCGATTTTATTAGGAAGAGACATCCTTTCTATGGGGATTTCTGTTCAAATGGGTTTACAAGGCTTGGAAATTTTTCCCTGTAAAATTTCTAACATTTGTGACAAATCAAATTACATTTCAAATTCATTGCAGTTAGATACTGATTTGTTTGGAGATAACAAAGAAACCCTCTTGAATATTTTGTCGCGTTATTCTACTCACTTTGTAGAGGGAATACCTATCACTCGTGTTAAAACAGGTGAGATGCGAATTGAACTTATAGATCCTCACAAAACTGTTCAAAGACGTCCCTATCGGTTGTCACCATCAGAGCGACAAATAGTAAAAGATAAGATTCAAGAACTTTTGAATGCTAACATTATCCGGGAAAGTAATTCACCTTTTGCTAGTCCTATACTATTAGTGAAGAAGAAAGACGAAACAGATAGAATGTGTGTTGACTACAGAGAATTGAATGATAATACTCGATCTGATCATTATCCTCTTCCCCGAATTGATGATCAAATTGATAGACTTTACGGTGCACATTATTTTACATCACTTGACATGGCCTCTGGGTTTCACCAAATTCCAATTCATGCGGAATCGATAGAGCGTACGGCATTTGTAACTCCGGATGGCCAATTTGAATATCTTACTATGCCTTTTGGCCTTAAAAATGCACCGCCTGTTTTTCAACGATCTATAAATAAAGCTCTGAAAGGATGTGAGGCTCTTGTATACAGGGTGTCTGATGCAAAAATAGCCACTTTGCAAATAGCGGTAGATTGGGTTAAACTAAGGAGAAATATCATGTACCGAGGTACAAAGTAACAATAGTTATCAACAAAGAAATTTATACGTTTGAGCGAATGAGGATGCAGGAGACGGTAGGCCAGACTCGGGAGGCATTTAAGAAAATCGATCGATGAGCGG
>NW_011961087.1:0-2225 GCF_000949405.1 Vollenhovia emeryi
TTATTTTTTTATTTTTTCATGTTTAAATATGACTCAATCAATAACATCAGCATCATTGTACATATAATTACTAAAATTTTTTTAGGTATATCGGCAAAGATGCAAGAGTACCTTTATCACTGTGCAATGTACTGTCCCTGAACGCGCGAACTTTAGACTACCTGATTTGTCTATTATAAATGCTTCCCATTTGAAAAGTATTATAGCCTCGACATTTTCGTATTAGGATTTTCATCTTACTTTTTGCTCAGAAATACGCTATTAAAATTTCGGTCACGAGTTGCGGTACACCCTGTATATATCGTTTCTCAAGTAGGAGGGAGTCGTTAGGTTAGGTTAGGTTAGGTATGACAACGGTCGAGGGGGGAGCTCACTCTCGCGAGCTCTAGCCTGGGGGCAGAGTATGCGGCCGGTCGGTACGGTGCGCGCTCTGCTCCTGGGGTGAGCCTAAACCTATTGCATCATGGTGGACCTGGCCCTCTCCAGGAACCTTTTTATTTAGAGTCACAGGGTGGGATAGGGGTGGCTCCCTGACAAGCAGCTTCTCTGCTTCCCATCATTTCAATAGAGTTTGTTTTTCCCGGGGAAGATCCCTCACCGCGGTGAGGGTGCCATGATGGCCGAACCGGATGACAAAATCTCTGCCAGCATGAAATCCAAACCAAACAAAACCCACAAAAAAGATGCAGGAAAAAAGGAGGAAGGTGACTCCTGGGGGCGCGGCAACGCTCCCGCGTTCAGCTGGAGTAACCAGAAAACGAGAGAGGAAGCGGAAAAGATAGCCGCTGACCTAATAAAGGCTCGAGAAGAGGCGGACAAGACAGTCGCCGAATTAGGAGTGGAGGAGGGGACCTCCAACCTCCCGTCCACGTCAACTGGACGAACTAGGCCAGGCCCGGCCTGCTCCAAACTCGGCCTAGAGAAGCGGCCTCCATCACCAGAAATTGATGTGGTGGATGGCACGGATACGGAGGCGGTAGACGCAGACGATGACAAAGACAAAGCATCCGATGCGGAAATGCTCGACGTACAAGATGAGCCGAAGAATTGCCGAGGTCGCCCCCGACCGTCGGCAAGAGTCTTTTGATGCCAAAAAGACTGGCCGCGTCAAGGGAGGTGAAACTCCTCAAGAAGGAATGCAGGAACCTCAGGGCAAGGCTGGACAGGCGTGTTTTTCCTGATATGAGAGACAGGAGGAACATCAGGCCCGAAAGAGTGACGGCACGCCAGATGGAGTCAATGACTCCGACACAGATCTCGGCGGAAATGACGGGTCACGCAGACGCGGTCATCAGAGTGGCAGACAGGTCCAAGAACCTGAAGGGGACGATGGTTCATCAGCTCCTCAAAGCTGTTGCCACCCTTAGGGCCGGCACAAAGGTCCTGTCGGCAAAGGCGACAACCCCTGAGGAAGTGGAGTACTCCGCGGAAGCGGAGAGCTTAAGGCGCAGAGTCAGGGAACTGGAGGAACAAGTGCTCCAGCTAAAAACCCTGCTCCAGCAAAAAACACAGTCAGAGGGGACTGTAACCACGAGAAAGAGAATAATTCAGAGGCTGGCAGAGTCCTCTGATGAGGAATATGACGCTCCTCGACCGGACACACCACAGCCCGAAGCGGAGCACATGGACACCCAGATGGATGAGAGGACGGACAAGGGCTGCGAGCCGCACACGCTGGCGCTAAGACCAGCACTGCGCGGTAAGCAGAAGAAACTAGAGGGAGCCCTGAAGGACAGAGCCCTCAAGGACGTCAGGAGGGTGCTTAAAGGGGTCTCCGTGGAGAGGATCCTGACGGGAGACGCGAAAAGCGTCAGAGAAAACATCGGTAACTTGGTTACAAGGTGTGAAGGAGCGATGGCGATACTCCCTCCGCCAGGAGGGAAGGCAGCCACTAGCAAACTAGCGAAGGCAACCGCGGGCAACCAGGCGAAGAAGGAAACCGCGAAGAAGAGCACGGCAACGGGTCAGGCAACGAAGGGTGTCCAGCCTAAGTCGACTAAGGCACAGCCAATGGCCAAGGCAACGGGGAGCTCGCAGAAGCCCCAGGCCAAGCCAGACGGAAAGGCCAAACAGGGCAAGGCGAATGTGGTGCAAAGCCAACCGGTCGCGAGGGCAAGAGAGGAGACCCGGGGAAATGAGGGACCAAGATCACGATCACGATCAAAGTCCCAAGGAACCTGGGCCGAGGTCGTAAGAAAAGGCCCAAAGAAGAAGAACGACGCGGG
>NW_011961088.1:0-2225 GCF_000949405.1 Vollenhovia emeryi
GAATAATCCTTTCTACTGTTAAACTACTGGCGACTTACACTCATTCGTTCTATTTATAAAATATTTATTTTGTGTAGCACGTGTTGATTTTTATACGTTTCATACACGTTTACTAAACATTAGATACGTTTAAGAAACATATATGAAACCTAATATAATAACATAAGAGACATATATGAACCATCACATACTACCTGGATTATGCCCGATAGGGTGGAGTTAGGAATGCCCTAATAAGGAATCCCTGACATGTGCCTGATCCGGTACGCCTGATTCCCTCATAGAATTTGATAGACGTTAATCTGAATATATAGCATAAGTACCACTCACTGCCGCGGCGTGGCGACCGCGCGTTAGTCTTTCTCATAAGTAAAAATCATTCCGTATTAGTATAAGAGGCGAGCCGATATGATGCGACAGCGAGTTGTCTGGATCGAGAAAGTAGACGTCCAATGGACATCCATTGAATGTCCATGTGCTATCTGGGTGTAGCACATGTTGGTTTTTATACGTTTCTTAAACATTTATTAAACATTAAAAAATTTATTAAACATTAAAACGTTTAGGAATCATATATGAAACGTGCTACCTGGGATATGTCTCAAAAGCGTTATAAACATGACGAAAAGAGTTTACAACAGAAATTATAAAGAAGTAGGAATTAAAAAATTTTCCCTTTAGCTTTAAAAAACGTTTCTATAAGTCCCAGTCTACAATAGAAATTTAAGCCCTAAGCCTTAAGAAATTGACTAATGACAGTCGCGCATTCTACTCATACTTGACCGTGATTGGCCAATTTCTTAAAGCTTAGGGCTTAAATCATCTATTGTAGACTGGGACTAATGGTTTCTTAAACGTTATTTTATCGGAAAAGAAACGTTTCATCTAACGTTTTTCCGAATGGACATTTTAACTCATGAGAAACGTTTCTAAAAATCGGTTATAAAACGTTTCGGAAAAACGCTTCTAAAACGTTTTTGAAACGTATATGTGCTACTTGGGTGTATTTGAAAGATTTGAACTGATTAGCCAATGACCAAACGAATTTACTAGTTATTTACTATTTGTTACTATTTGATACGCGTATCAAGTGCACGATGTAAACTAGGTCATTAGTTGAGCCCACAGACTTCTATATAATACTGATAACTCCCTAAATTTCGCTTATATAAAATGACTGCGGAAAGCATGTACAAAGGTATCTCATTTTGCGCATGTGCGTATAGTGATATTTCTACCATGCGCGATATAGGTATATAACCACAGAATATACGTGAGATAACCTCATCCTTCAGACGTCACGTTGAATCGTATTCTGATATTAAAAAATCATTATGCCACTCAAATGTGCCATTTATATGTGTGACAGCACTATAAATAAAGATAAAGTTGCCTATTTTAGGTAAGTATATCGAGTGAAAGTATTTACACTGCGACACTTCGAGAATATAGTATTACGACATTGCGATATTTTATCATTTATAAGGGTACAATTTCGCAAACGTCGGTTAACTGTTAACCAGAGTTTAGTCCACTCCATAGCTCTTTCTATATTGTTATCTAAGAAGTGGCGGAGAACCGATTAACCTCAGTTAGTCCCAGTCTACAATAGATGATTTAAGCCCTAAGCTTTAAGAAATTGGCCAATCACGGTCAAGTATGAGTAGAATGCGCGACTGTGATTAGTCAATTTCTTAAGGCTTAGGGCTTAAATCTCTATTGTAGACTGGGACTTAGTCCCAGTCTACAATAGATGATTTAAGCCCTAAGCTTTAAGAAATTGGCCAATCACGGTCAAGTATGAGTAGAATGCGCGACTGTGATTAGTCAATTTCTTAAGGCTTAGGGCTTAAATCTCTATTGTAGACTGGGACTTAACCGACGTTTGTGAAACTGGCCCTAAGATGAATGTAACCTATATTGCGTCAAAGCGCATGCGCAGAATGAATGACCTTACATATAATCGCTTAATACATAGAAAGTCAGCCGCCTTGTACATAAGCAGTTAGCAGTCTAGTATTATACATATAGAAGTCTGTGGTTGAGCCTCCTTATCTCTATTCTTCATGGTTGACGCAAAATGGCGTCTGGTCTGTTCGTTATCGCTGCATTACTGCACTAGTGCAGTTAGTTAATTGCACTAGTGCAGTAATGCAGCGATAACGAACAGACCAAAGGTAACCAAATAATAATAATAATAATAATCCCGCGTTCAGAGCATAGTA
>NW_011961089.1:0-2225 GCF_000949405.1 Vollenhovia emeryi
ATGTGTGAAGGCCTTTACGGAGTTAAACTAGAGTTGCCAAAAGAAAGTAACTGTAACTGACAAGGAGTTGGCAAGAACTCTGAACTCGATTTCGAAACGAGACAAAGGCCGGTATTCATAGTCGATTCTTATTTCAAAAGCATCTTAAGTATTGTCTTAAGTCGCTAATACAGCTCTGTGATTGGTTGAAAACACATTAAGAGCATACTTAAGATGATCTTAAATATAAGAACGGACTATGAATACCGGTCATAGTCTATTCGGAGGAGAGTACTGGGGTTTATGAAAAGGTGTCGAGGGTGTTACATTGAATGGGCCTTCGTTTATCAGAAATTTGCATTTAAAGTTGAGCATGCGGCCACACGTACCGTAACTACCGTAAATACAAATTTCTGATAAACGAAGGCCCATTCAATGTAACCCTCGACACCTTTTCATAAACCCAGTACCCTCCTTCGAATAGACTATGTCTCGTTTCGAAATCGAGTTCAGAGTTCTTGCCAACTCCTTGTGAAACTTCGTTACAAGTAAAGTTATTTCTCAACTCAAGTTTCTCAACAAGCAAGAATATTACGCGTAATTTGAAGTAGAAATGCGATAAGGGAATTATAAAAATTATTTTAATTTTAATAATACACGGGCGCTACCTTTCCTAACGTTCGAACTCGGAATGAATCTCTTTCACGCCGTGTTTTAAAATCTTCATCGGTTATTAAAATTAATCCATCGCGAAAGTAATACGCGAAATATTGAATCGAGTGTTTTAATTAGCATTTATCGGTGATTTATTAATTCCACCAGTTTATATCCTTTTTACGGAATTATTTATAAGTGAAATTACATTGACTTTAGACATTGAATTTTTAATTGTTTTCAGACATTTGCATTTCGATTAAAGTTGCGTTTATAGTACGCTGTTGATGTTAATATGTCTAATTTTTGTGAGATGTTCTTGTATGTACTTAACATCATGCGCATTATGCGTGAAACCGAACACACCCCATATATTATACGCGTCTTCATGCAATACGAACAGACCTATGATTACACGAGATAGGCTCGCTGCATGATCTTGTCATTGCAAGATCGATGCTTGAAAGCTCGCAGCCTGATTGGCCGCTGCTTTCACGTTTGAAAGCAACCGTTATGAATCTAGTGAACGTTCAGTTGTTGGACGCGGAGAAAATGTCGGTCGGGCGCAAGAATCCGCTCCGACCGTTTCCGTCGATTTCGGCTCGCCGAGAGGGCGAGCCCCGTGTCCGGGGTGTCGTGAGTGAGTGGCGCGTTCGCAAGTTCGTTTGTGGCGCTCAAGCAGCCGCCGGGAGACGCGTGCCGGGAAATCTCGGTCGTCGTGAGTGAGCCATAGTCGCGAATCGGCCGCTCCGCGGCTACTCGGAAGTTCGGTTGTCGCGTCTCGCGTGCCTCAAACCGCCGAAAAAGTAGAGAGTGCACCGCGAACGGGAGTGTCGAGTGTCGCGAGCGTGTGTCTCGAGAGTGAATTTCATCCGTCGCGAGTGTTAAGTCGCCGATGCGGCTTACAGAGTAAAATTGGTGATACTGTGTGTGATATCGTATACAATGCGATATATATGTGATAGTGCATATTCTATTGTGAAGTGTTAAGTGAGTTGTGACCAATTGGGATTACTTCGCGGGAGCAACTCAACAACCGATCCAACGAGGGACCACATGACGGAGTCACATGACGCCGGCGACGCCATAACCGTTACGCCTGGTCTACAATGAGTTGTTAGTCGTTAGTCAGAAGTCGGAACTATATGTCGGTCCTTTCTCTTCCACCCAGAAAGGAAAAGGATCAACAAATAGTTGCGACTTCTGACTAACGACTCATTGTAGACCGGGCCTTATCGATCGGTCATCGTGGGATCCGCCGTCGCAAAGTAAGTGCACCTTGTTGCAATACCGACGACGCGACAGTATCTATTGCGGGTGGTTGCTCATAACCCCCTCGAGCGGCAATAGATGGCGTGCGGCAATACATTTCGTGCCGGGGCATAGGATATCGCGTTTAAACGAAATAGAATAGGGCATAGGATATCGCGTTTAAAGGAAATCATTAATTTTCGGGACTTGCGATCTTTTTGCGCTAACCTTAGAGGTGATGCATCTCGTCGTCAAGAATGACTTTCGCGTTTCGGGTGACACGAGACTGCTAGATTTCGTACCCGGGCATAGGACATCGTGTCAGAACGGCAAAATTTGTA
>NW_011961090.1:0-2225 GCF_000949405.1 Vollenhovia emeryi
CATTTTATTGTCGCGCGGCAGAATTAATAACGATTTTTATCGCCACGAAGTAGTTTGCGTATTCTTTTTAAAGAATTGGTGATTTTATTTAACGAGGCGAATTAAAAATTTTAATTTCGTCACACGTGTACTGGCGCACGCGTATTCGTAACGAAATTAAAAATTGTAATCTATTTTGTACGAATGTTTCTTTTACTTGAAATCACTCCGCGAGTCAAGCACGGTTCGCCGTCGCTACTTAATAATGGAGCAGCCGCGTATTTGTCGTTTGCTTCATCTGCGTAATTAAATTACCGTCCCGTCGCTATACAATTTCGACGCAACGCGATGGGTGGTGGGTGTAAACTTGGCACACAATACAAAAAATTTAACAGTTTCTTTAGAGTTCTGGCATTTTTAAAAAATATTTCTAGAGTTATATGTCAATGTTTTAAATAGTTCCGATGATTAAATACATAAAAATCAACTTTAAAAATACGTTGTGCCAAGTTCACGCAGCGCATCAAATCGTAGAAATCACCCACACAGCAAAACAAGTTTCAGAAAGCTTTCCGAAAGATAACTTGGAAACTAATATTGAAATGTAAAATTGAAATCATTCAGAAATATCTTTGAAACGTTTCATCAAAATCACATGTCATTGAAAGCTTTCTAAAAGATACCTTGGAAATTAATATTGAAATGTAACATTGAAATCATTCAGAAGTATTTCTGAAACGTTTTATCGAAATCATTTATGATCCTTCTCACTGAAATATTTCAGAAATATTACAAAACACTTCAGATAAATATTTCGTACGTAATCTCTAAAACATATGTTATTGAAAGCTATCCAACATATAACTTGGAAATTAATTTATTAATTTCCAGTATTAATAGTGAAATGTAAGATAGAAATCATTCAGAAATATTTCTGAAATGTTTCATCGAAATCATTTACGATCCTTCTCATTGAAATATTTCAGAAATATTACGAAATATTTCTCTGAAATGTTTCTATTTTTCTATTTCTATAAATATTTCTATTTCTCAGAAATATTACGAAACATTTCAGAGAAATATTTCGTACGTAATCTCTAAAACATATATTATTGAAAGCTATCTAACATATCCCTGATGGAAAAATTTTGCTGAAAACGTAATGAAATTTGCTGAAATTTGGTTGAAAATCTTTTGCAATTGACCCAATTTCATTATCATTTTAGCAATTTTTCGTTAAAAAATTTATTTTCAGTGAAATTCTGCAAATTTCATAATATACAACATTTCAAACTTTTTTCACTAATTTTTAGTAATATTAATTAACTTTCTTCTAATTTCATAGTATTTCATTGAATTTCATAACGAAACTTATGATTTTTTTTTAAATTAATATTAATATTAGTATTAATATGAATTAATATTACTAAAAATTAGTGAAAAAAAATTTGAAATGTTGTATATTATGAAATTTGCAGAATTTCACTGAAAATAAATGTTTTAATGAAAAATTGCTGAAATGAGAATGAAATTGGGTCAATTGCAAGAGATTTTTAACCAAATTTCAGCAAATTTCATTACGTTTTCAGCAAAATTTTTCCATCAGGGATAACTTGGAAATTAATATTGAAATGTAATATAGAAATCATTCAGAAATATTTCTGAAATGTTTCATCGAAATCATTTATGATCCTTCTCACTGAAATATTTCAGAGATATTACGAAACATTTCAGAGAAATATTTCGTACGTAATCTCTAAAACATATATTAGTGAAAGCTATTCAACATATAACTTGGAAATTAATATTGAAATGTAATATATGTAGAAATCATTCAGAAATATTTCTGAAGCATTTAAGAGATATTTCCGAAGCATTTAAGAGATATTTCTGAAGTATTTCAGAAATATTTCAGAAACATTTATGATATTTTATCTACGCGGATATTTCATGTATCTGAAACATGTCTGAAATATTTTTTTGAAAGGTTTCATATTTCATTGACAGCTTTTTGAGAGCTTTCTGAAATATTTCGGTGCTGTGTGGGATAGCACTAGTACCACTCAATGCCGCGGCGTGGCGACCGCGCGTTAGTCTTTCTCGTAAGTAAAAATCATTCCGTATTAGTATAAGAGGCGAGCCGATATGATGCAACAGCGAGTTGTCATGAATAATCTTCAATAACCTGAATATACTTTTGATGACTTCCAGAAAGTAGACGTTCAATGGACACCCACACAGCAAAA
>NW_011961091.1:0-2225 GCF_000949405.1 Vollenhovia emeryi
TTTTCTTATGTGAAAGTACAACTAATATAAATTGTAATCTAAAAAGGTGCTTCCTGGGTAGAAAATATCATGCTCATTGCAAAAAGCAATTATTGATTATTTCGGAGCTACGTGAACGCGGCCGTGGCAATGCTGAGACGCGCGGCGACTCACTCACGCACACTAGTAGACGCGTGGCTCACGAACGTGTGTCCGTTTAAAAAGCGATGCGGATTCGCTAATTTTTAAATAATTACAACTACTTTGTGAGGCGTGACTCGAAAAAATGGTTCGGGACTCTTCGACTCAGTTTTTCATGAGAAATATCACTATATAAATGGTGGGCGCGAATTAGAATACACCCTGTAGATTGAACACGTCAGCAGTGATCCATCTCTTTTCATCAGACGTCATTTTGGAACAAGGTGAAGACTGCCGCCTCTCTTCCCTTTTAACATGACAAAATCATTTATATAATATATAACTTTTATCTTATTCGATCATACAAGAATATGAGTAGCCGAGGACATAGGATAGAAGACTGAAGAGCTGATGATCCCAGGTTCGAATCCAGCAGTGGTAAAACAAATTTTTCACATATGATATTTTAATTATAAAATAACATTAAGAGATTAGAAGGTTACTAATTCTGATGTAGAGAAAATAAAAATAACAAATAAAAATCTATTCCAAAATTTTTTGGCTATTTTATCGCTGTCTTATCGAGGCCCAATGTTGGCATATAAAATCCAACAATTTACCAACCATATTGGCCATTGGTGAACCAGCGTAACGCCGCCAACGTTGGCTCATTGTTATTTTGAAACGTCGGACCGATATAATAAACGTTGGGCAATCAACGTAAGGCCAATGTTTATGTGCTGCTCGGGCAGAGTTTGTTCGGTCACTGCTGCCAATCTGCTCTCAGGTTATGTATATGCAAGTTTTGCTCGATATCTGCCGGCAATCTGCTGCCAGGTTAAATTGCAGACTCTGCGCGGTTTCTGCCGTCAATCTGCTCACATAGCCTGTCAGCAGGCTCTGTCGATAGAACACGAGCTTAATGCGGACACAGATGACTATGGTTTTGACGTGGGATTCTGCACAAATTTGCTGCCAATCTGCGCGCATTTTGCTGACATTTTGCTATCTGGGTTCGTTTAGTGGCTTCATCTCTTTGTCAACATTGCTTGATCTCATCTTAATCCGAGGTAATCCTTCTTTCTCTTTTATAAATCATATACCCATGCAACAATTCGACGTCCTTTGGATGTCCGAAATATGTCTTGAAAAGTCCCGTTTATGTCGACGTCCCGTTTATGTCGACGGATGTCTAAAATACGTCTCAAGGACGTCGTTTGGACATCCAATAATAAGGTATTTACGCAGACATTTTAGGGATGTCCAAAGTATATCGTCAATACGTCTGATTTTCTATTAAATACAATTTTTTAAATTGTAATTCTTTTAAAGAATAGTAGTATGGATGAGATTATTTTATATATTTGTACTACAGATGTTTGGATAATAGTTCTGAAAAATGTCTTTTTATCGTTAAATGTATAACAGACTCCGGTAAAAAATTTTCATGTATAATCAGTATATAAAAATGTATATAAACATTTTTTATACAAACCAATTTTTATATAAAAAATTTTTATATACAAAATGTATACAGGGTGAGCCATTTTCATCCATCCAGTCGAATATCTCGAAAACCAAGCCCGAGAGAGAAAAATGTTTCAGACAAAAATTATTTGGTTTCGAGGGGGCCATAAGATGGTACCATTGGTTTGACCTTGAAGAATTATTTGAAGGTCACGTAAAGGTCATACCAATTTGTTTAAATGGCATCTCCTATTTTTTATTACATATTCTTGTAGCTGACCTCGAGAGCTTTCCAAAACGCTATAATAAAGTATTTTTTATTAAGAACTTTTTGAGTTATTAAGGTTTGAAAGTTCCAATATTTTGACATAAATTACAAAATATCTTGTAAAATATTAATTTTTTTATCATCTTACCTTAATACTTTTTTTAACAGAATAATGATACAAATCAACCGGTGTAAAGAGAACACAATTTTGTAACAAGTAATAAAAATTTTTTTTAACAATTGTATATTTTCTTTGCACCGGTTGATTTGTCTCATTATTCTGTTAAAAAAGTATTAAGGTAAGATGATAAAAAAATTAATATTTTACAAGATATTTTGTAATTTATGTCAAAATATTGGACCTTACAAA
>NW_011961091.1:8834-10361 GCF_000949405.1 Vollenhovia emeryi
CCGAGTCCACTTCGGGGGGAGTGTGGTTGTCGTTGTTGTTATATTCTTTGTTAGATAGTGCGATGCCGTTCTCGTGAGAGGAGGCCGCTCGTCCCGATGGAGACAACAGCACCGAGGCGTGTTCCGCCGGAAACGGGTGTTTTTTAGCGGAGGGATTGCGATGGGGGGGAGGGTGGCTTATTGAGGGGGAGGGAAAGGGGGGTCGGGGGAAAGGGAAGAGGGGGAAGGGGAGAAGGATTTGGGGTTAGGTTTGGATAATTTTTGTGCATAAGATAGCGATTCAGGGATGGAGTTAAGAACGTCAAATGGATTAGTGGTATGTGGTAGATATGGGTGAGATATAAGGGGGGGGAGGATTGGTTGTTTGGTCTTGGAAGAAGGGGGAAGTCAGTGTAGTTGTAGCGAGGATTAGAATTGAGAGGTGAGTTCGGGGAAGGAGCCCCGACGTATTCATCACCCCGTATTCTACGTCTTGCCTTAGATAGCGAGACATTGGTGTGGGCAGCCAAGGATAAAATCCTTTTGTATTTCTCGACTATAGGACACTGATGGGATGTGGGGCGATGGGAACCGCCGCAGTTGATGCAGGTGATGGGTTCGTTGTTTTTTGGGCAAATAGTATCACCTGTGTGTTTGTTGTCGCCGCAGGAGACACAGCGAGCTCTCCCCTTACAACTATTGGCAATATGTTGTAGGGTATCTGCCGAGGTAATCGAGAGATCTTTTCTTCTCTGTCTCTCGTCGCCTCCGTTTGCGATATCGTTGTCGGATGGTCCGAGGGAAGGATCGTGGAACGGAAGAACTAAGCACAGACACACTGACTCTAGTTTTAAATGCAATGTATTTCGAGACTCAATCTAAGTACTTTGCTACTCTACAATGAACTCTCAGGATTTGGCACTTCTGCCCTGTATCCTGTCGCGAAGGAGAGTCCGCGAACGTGCGCTCGACGGAGCGCTCCGGCCGTCGCCGATTCTCCCGTAAATCGGTAATTCGATAAATCGCATGCGCGAGTTACTCCGGTTTCGCATGGCCGCACCGGTTACCGTGAGCTGGCGCGCCCTATAGGTGTATCTAGGTTTTAATAGATATATACCGGGCGTCTTTCAACTCGGCCGTCCTGGCCTTTAACTTCGCCTCGAAGTTAACGTAACAGTCCATAGTTTTAACAATGTTAACAGGGTGCCTATTTCTCTAGGCGTACACAGGTAAGTACATTTCTAAGTACATTAACACATTTTTCGCTGTATATATATGTAATCTTATTCTAACGCAATTTTTCTTATGTCTACTTATCTTAATTATAAATGCTAACTTTATTTATGGTAGGAACACTTTTCTTTATTCGCTCTGGTTTTCACTATTTACAGGTGTGCTCAACTTGATCCATGGCTTGAGCTTATCACAGGATAGGATCGTGTTCAGTGGTTTCTGCGTGAGATTAAAGCCGGGTATGTCCTTAATAACGTAACGATTATTTCCTAGACTTTTGTCTACATAATACGGTCCTTTATACTGCGGCTTTAA
>NW_011961092.1:0-2225 GCF_000949405.1 Vollenhovia emeryi
ACCGTATCTGTGCGCGCCGACGATCACGTGATCGCTGCGTGGTTGAGCTAATCCGTCCGAGAGCCTCGCCGCATCCGGCTCGAAGGACCAAAAAATGTTCGCGATTCTCTTTTGGGAGAGCTCGCTGGACCGCTGCGGTTGGAAGCAGGGCTGAGAGGACTTTGCGGTGAGAGGCTCAGGGAACGAATGCACGCGTGCGAGGGTAGAAATCACGTGATCGAACACTCTGGGCGATTTTGAGTAAAATATCGTGTGGTCCGTTTAATAAATGTAAAAAGCTTACAGTTGAGCAGTCTCTGAATTAACGCTGGATGAGAAGTCTTTGAATCACTTGCACGGGTCGATATTATTGATCGAACACCGGCCTCGCGATGTAGATGCTCGTGAGCCGTGTCCACGCGGCGCCGGCTTGCGCGGTGCGTGGTGAGCTTGAGCCGCCGGTGATGCTGTATCCCGAGCTGTCCTGGATGATTCGCACTGATAAGAGTTCACTTCGTATTCACACTGAGTCAGTTCTCGGATGAGAAAATGAGAAAAGTCCACAAAAGAGCACTTGAGAACTATCCGCACTTCAAGACGCGTGTACTACGTACGGTCGCTATGAGACAAAGGGCCCCGGTAACGTACGTGAAGTCGCGCGGTCGCCTCGCGTCGCGATCGGGCATGCGCGGGCAGCGCTCATGCGGCGCTGCACGATCTGACCCGGCTGATGCTGCCATCACGCCGGGGATGAAATAAACGAGATTCAAATTAATCTCGAACATACCGTTTCTTTCCACACTTGTTATGCGCGCCGATTTTGTTTATAGGACATAACGCAGTTTTCTTAGAGGTAGAATTATTATCGTCAGCAAATTCACGTATCTAACTCGATAAATGATTTTGTAATTATATTTTAAAATGCTACATTTTTAGCATTTTTTAGATGTTACATTTAGCATTCGATACTCCCCTTACCCGTGCTGTAAATTATTCTTATTGCGAAAAATATTACCTCAGCCAGGATTCGAACCTGGGATCTCCCTCAATCCGTGACGGCCGTCTTAGCCAGCTCGACCACTGAGACTGTGATAATATTATTCGCAATAATTGGCATAATACTTTAAAGGATCGCTCTCTTACAGCCCGCGTATACAAGCATTAGAGTAAAGGTAGGACTCTCATTATTCTTTATTATACATTATATATTCTTTATTATGCAACACAATTTAGCGGAAACAACAATTTTTGGATTGACACAAATCTTATTGTTTTATAATCATATTAAAAAAGGAATATCCGGTGTCTGAAGAAGGACTTATCTTATCTTATATTTTATATTATATTATATAAACTTATCTTATATTTTATACTATATTATATAAACTTATCTTATATTTTATATCTTAAATCTTATTATATATGTATATAATACTTAATATGTATTAATGTATATAATAATAATATAGTACTATAATCTTATTAATTTACTCATTGTATTCGCGCTATGTCAGAATAGCGCGAATACAATGAGTAAATTCCTCCCGACATAACGGACATTTTTTTATTTCTAACCGTTGTTCGCAGTCATTACAAATACACAAGTGCCCGCATGGCACAAACATACGAGTTGCAGTTATATTCCAGCATATACAACATGCACCGCTTATGTGTTCGCTTGATGCGTCCTGTGACGTTAGATTGGACGGAACAGGATGAAAAGGCAGATTCTCCAGTTCGTCGTCACTTAAGTTAGCGAAAACGAAACTATAATCATCCTCTGGTATGTTAAAAATATGTTCATCTGCCAAATATAGAAAAATTTCTATTATTATTAATTGAATTAATGAAATATGAAAAATATGTATAATACATACATGCATGCATACATACATACATACATACATGTAACGAGGGCGACCGGGGAGGTGCGGCCGCGTAGAAAAAACCCGAATTCCTCGACGTGTGTGAAGTTAGCCCCGCATTTTTCGAATTTTGTATTTTTCTCAATTGTGCTGCATTGTGCTACGTTTGTGCCGTATTGTGCCGCAAACCGCAACTCCGTAACTCAAAGCGTGCTCGAGAAAAGAATAAAAAACCAAATTTTTGACAGCCCCGCACTTTTCGAATTTGGAACTTTTTTTAATTGTGCCGTATTGTGCTATGTTTGTGCTGACTTGTGCCGCAAACGAAAGTTCGATATCATCAATAATAGTTATAAAAAAAAATAAAAAAGGAATTATGCT
>NW_011961093.1:0-2225 GCF_000949405.1 Vollenhovia emeryi
GTCTCCCGTCGGAGTCGCGGCTTTCGAGGAACATGTTACTATGCTCCTCCGCCGCGTACTCCATCGGGGGGAGACCAGCGATCACCGCCGCCGCGTTGTACGCCACGGTCCGGTACGCCCTATAGATTCTCGCGGCTATCGGGCGAAACGCACGCGCCATCTGAGCGCGCGCTCGCCGCGATGCCGCGAGCTTTGGGGCCCAAACTGGGGACCCGTAGAGCGCCACGGACCTGACCGTATTGGCGTACAGCTGACGCACCTTGCCGTCCGGGCCGCCAAGGTTGGGGAGGAGCCGGCCAAGCTTGGCCGCTCTCACTCCCGCCCTGCTTGCGGCTCTGGCAAGGTGGCTCGCAAAGCTCCATCGGTCGTCGAGGATCAACCCGAGGTAGTTCATCTCGTGGCCGATCCTGACGAGGGCCGTACCCACAGCCAGGGTGAGTCCCTCGGGCGGCGCGCCGCGTGCTCCACGTCTTTTGCCGTGGAACATCGCGGCCTCGGTCTTGCCGAGTGCCACCTCGAGGCCCAGGCTGCGGATAGAGTCGACTATCGCTCCCGCTGCCACTCGCCCCCTGGTGAGGGCCTCCCCCCAATCGCGGCCCCCGGCTGTCACGAGCGTGTCGTCCGCGTAGCAGACGACGTGACAGTCGGGGGGGGAGGGGAACACGCAGCACCGAGTCGTACCCCAGGTTCCACAAGAACGGCCCGAGAACCGATCCCTGGGGCACTCCCCGGTGCAATCTCTCCCGTCGGCGCCTGCCGCCTTGGTCGATATACTCGACCCACCTGTCCCTCAGGTAGTCGCTCACGACGCGGATGAGATATGACGGAACCTCGCGGCGTCGGAGCGACTCCCTGATTCGTCCCCAGGGGAGGGTGTTGAAGCCGTTGGAAATGTCCAATGACACTGCCAACATCACCCCTGGGACGTCGCCTCTTCAGAGAGGGCCTGGACACGCTTAATCGCGTCCATGGTGGACAGGCCCTCCCTGATCCCGTATTGGGCCCCGCTAATGTCGGGGCCCACTTGGGACAGGTGCTGGACGAGGCGGTTTACGAGCACTCGCTCAAACAACTTACCGACCTCGTCCAGAAGGCATATTGGCCTATACGCCGACGGGAGAGAGGCGTCTTTCCCCTCCTTCGGGAGGAGTACCGGCGTGGCACTCCTCCACCGTGGGGGGAAGACTCTCCTCAGGCACGCGCTGTACAGGCGCGCGTATTCTTCCGCGAGGACATTCATTGCCAGGGCGTGGATCCGCTTGTGGAGGCCGTCAGGGCCCGGGGCTGTGTTGCCCCAGTGTTGCGATTGGGGCTAGGCTGGCATGGCAATCGCACGACTGCGCATGCGCGTGGATGGGGGTTACAGTGACGTACGCATGCCACTGCGCGTGGACACCACTAGGGCACCCGTCACTCGGACCTCCCGTCTGGGCCGTCGAGCGGTTCACACGTCTTCCGACGGAAGAGAAATTTTTGATCCTGCGGGATTGCATCATCCCGCGCGTGGCCCGGTTACCGGGCCATTGCATTGTTTAACTCATATTAGATTGTTGTAATTCAACGTCTATTCCCAGTGAAAACAGTCAAGTCAAAATGACGACAATATGACGTCAAATTAGTCGATTGTTGTCATGGCGTCAAGAAAGTGGACCAAAATGACGAAAAATTGACACCATATATTTTGACGTTGTACGCGATGAAACATCATAAAGAAAGATAAAAATGGATATTTCAATAATAATTATAGAGTTATATGGGAAAATCTCAATCAATGTCATGTTGACATCAAGATGACTACATTATGATATCATTTGAATATTCTATATCATACTGTGAAGGTTTAGCTACAAATAAAACTTACATTTTCTCCACTTGTGGAGAAAGGGAATACAATTTATTTTGTATTTTTTTTACATATAATAATTTTATAAAATCGCGGTCTATTACTTATTGTTAGTTGCGTCGGTAACTCGATCGGATGGACTCGGATCTACGGCCCACCGCCCATGCCGAGGACCAATCACATCGACTGACAAGTGAGAGCGAGTAGGAAGTAGGACAGAACGTCATTCTTTCTCTCTCGGCGTGACGAACTCTGAAGAGCGGGCGCGCGACTCTGTATGCATGAGTGGAGGGGGAAACAGCAGTGAGTGTGCTCGGGCTCGAAGTCGCGGCACGTAAGCACGTCGGCTGTGTTTTGCCGAACCTCTGCAGCTAAGCAATCG
>NW_011961094.1:0-2226 GCF_000949405.1 Vollenhovia emeryi
CCTGATCCTTTCCTGTTCCGGACCGGTATAGAACTCAGGGGGGTAAAATTCGGGTGGGAAAGAATATTTTCCATTAGCTTTAATAGTAAGCTCCGTAGTATTAATTCCGTTGTTATTCCTCCCCTCGCAGATCAGAGGAGTCCGTGCAGTCATCCTGCCTGACTGTTTCCAGTATCACCAGTGTACTCCGTATTTTCCGTAGGATACTCCGTATTTTCCGTACTCCGTAGTTAATCCGTATTATACTACGTATTTTCCGTACTCCGTTACAATTCCGTATTTTATCCATTATCTCCGTACTCCGATTTGATTCCGGATTGTACTGTTTAATTTCGTGTTCCGATCAAACTCCGTATTGTATCCATTAATTTCCGTATTCCGTTATAAATCCGTAGTGTACCTATTATATTCCGGATCGATTCCGTACTTTCCGTACCTTGTAGTAAATCGTGTTGTATTCACTTACTTTCGTACTCCGATCAAGATCCGTATTGTAATTATTATTTTCCATACTCCGATTGATTCCGACTAACCATATCCTGTTTTTCTCTGTATTGAACCACAAGGCGGACTCGCTGTAAATATTAATCCTTTTCCTTTCCTTTATATTTTCACTCTAGGGCGGATCCATTGTAATTACCACGAAATCCTTTGTATTCGTTCCTGAATAAACCTAGTTCACGTTTATTTCACCTTTAAATACCTGTACGACTTATTTTCCGATCCCCCCAAGCGATTGACTCCACTAAGTAACTAAGATCTAGTCCTCCTTTCCTCCCGACGGCCCTGGAGCTGAGCATATTCGGCAAATAGGAGGAACGGAGGATCCCTATTCCCGTTACACAGCACGTCAAATACCGACCGAGACGACGCTCGCTCTTCCGACCGATTAAGTAGAACCGCGCGTCTGATAGTTACGCGAAGCACAAGCGGATTGCGGAATCCCGTCCGACAATCCGGAGACCAGAACCGGGAAGAGCGGGAAGCGTATCGTTACAGCTGCACGGTGATTGGCTACAGATTTCTCGAAACTAGAACTTGGACCAAGTTCTAGCATCGTGGACATTGGGCTTAAGAATTGCAGCTATATAAGTTGTTCGAGATCCATCGCTCGGCATGCCGCTCGGCGCGGAGCCGCGACGATCGCGTCGCGCGAAGGATCCGTGAGACTTATACCGTCGGACTCATCCTCTAAATTCGTTCGTCCGTTTGGTTGTCTTTGGCTAAATCACTCATCAGTCTCTTCCTTGTTGAGGATAAATATAACTCATCATAATATCATTATTCTTCTCTTTCTCCTTGACCGATTCGTTATTGATATCCTGCTTCTTTTGTTCGCCGTATCATACTGTAAAGTGTAAGGCATAAGAGATCCCTCCCGCCGCGATAACACTAAATACGGCCCTGTGACATACACAGGGAACAAAGAGCGAAACGGTAACGGTCTAAGAAATAATACACGAGAGGTGACCGCCACTAACAAAGCAATATAACAAATTAGGGAAGACGAGCGGTTGCTCGAGCCGAATATCGGAGGTCGAAACGGGCACTCTCCTTCGAGACAGTATGGACGTTACGTGTAGCGCGACAGTCTTTTGTTCACCAGTTATACAGTTCACCAGTTAATTTCAACAAATAGTGATATTCCTTTTTCAAGTAAGAAGTATAATTACATCCGTTGAACACCATCCTAATCCGGAGCGTAAGGCAGGAAAAGTCCTACCTTTCAATACACCGTCTGTCCTCGCGACGGTCTTCCTTTGTTCTCGTCACATTCGATTTGCCAGGTTCTCGCGATAAACATATTCGTGGTCGTCCGCGAGTGAGATTTTAACCCTAGAACCCGACACGTCAAAAAGTTACATAAACTCTACACATGGGTAAATTTTACCCAGCGCATTTTCATTTGCTAATAACTCTCGGAAAAATGGTCAAAATTCAATGTTTTTTTTATAATCGGTGTAGAAAACATCGAGGAAGATAATTATGCTAACAGTTTTGCGGTTAAATAAAGTTGAAGAAAATTATAATAAAAAAACAAAACACATGTTTCTTCAAAATTCGCTTTTCTCTAAAAAATTAATAACTTTTTAACTATAACAGATAAAGCAATGAGGCAAACGCGATTTTAAAGAAGACGGTTAATTCTTTGAGAAAATCTAGGAGCAGATCGCTGGTTATTAAAAAAACTATATTTTTTACAAAAGGAAAATAGGTCTGTTCAAA
>NW_011961095.1:0-2226 GCF_000949405.1 Vollenhovia emeryi
TCTGCTTTATAAAATAGTTGATTTCACTTAATTTGTTTTTCTAATTCTTGATTACTTCACCTTGTATCTGTTACATGTGCAATGACACTGAACTATACGAAACTTAACTGTGCGAAAATGAACTGTGCGAAACTGAACTGTGCGACACTGAACTGTGCGACACTGAACTGTGCGACACTGAACTGTGCGACACTGAACTGTGCGTAAAGCCTCGTCTACAATAGTCGCACAGGTTGTGTCGCATGTCGTACGAGAATGTCGTAAGTTATTTTTTCCGGTCGTAAGACTGTCGCAGTCGCAGAAGCCCTTGTCGCACGGAGTTGAACCAACTTCAACTTTCTGCGACTGCGACAAGCGTGTCGCATGAGATCAGCCAATCATAGTACGTTGGCGCTAAAAGTGTTCCCTGAGCTGCTTTCGCGAGAAGATCAAAATGATCCGGATTAAAATGACCCTGTGCTATGATTGGTCAAATCTGAAATTTCGTAGCATCACATTGAAATTTTATTCAATGAAATTCCAGATTTGACCAATCATAGCACAAGGTCATTTTAATCCGGATCATTTTGATCTTCTCGCGAAAGCAGCTCTGATAGCACATAAGTCTCAGTTATGTTGCAGTTATGTTGCAAAGACGTTTCAATGTCTTTGCAACATAACTGCAACATAACTGAGACATAACTGACAATGAAATTGTTGTGCTATCAGGGATTTGCCTTGTGTTGCTAGCAGCTAGCTGATCCGGTAGTGAATTTTCTTATTGATGTCTTGGATTGAGGACGACTCCTTTTTAACAATCGAGGACGAACGAGTTTATAAAAATTTCTGAATTGATATGGCCACATTCTGGTCCAGTCAAAAAATTGTTCGTGATCTGTTCCCATCAGCTCACGAAAATAGGTTAAATGGAACCCTTTGGAACACCGTTTTTCTTCACTATTTACTGGTCGTACCCACCATCTTCTGTTGTGTTTGATTCAATAAGCAAACGGCAATATAAAGACAGTAAATTTAAAAATTGAGAGCAAAGTTGTAGAAAGATTAATAATCGCCGGGCATCCATTGTGGCTGCGATCGATTTGACGCTATCGCGAATCTTTGCGACTATTGTAGACATTCGTTCAGCGACACTCTTACGACATGCGACAAACTTTCCTACGACATTATTATTCACGACATGCGACACAAACTGTGCGACTATTGTAGACGAGGCTTAAAAGAACTGTCCAATTGAACAAACGCTGATTTAGAACTTTCCCCCGGTTAACGCGAAATTCGGTTAACACGAACTTCGAACTACCTTTTGGTCCCTCCAGAAGAAATTCCTCGGTTAACGCGAATCGCGTATGAGTATCGAGTTGTATGTAAACAATGTTATATTGAGATATACATGTATATTATGAACTCCTTTGTCTCTATTATTTTGTTTTCTTACTTATCCTTTATCTAACTAGTTATTTATTCGCTAGACACAGAGTGATTAGTTGTGTTTCTGCTTCCATAACAGTTTGACGTGCCTAATTTTAACGTAGGTAATTTCCTTTACCATTTACGAGTATTATATTTTTATGCTGTAAGTAATTTATGCTGTACTCGTAAAAGTCTCGATCTATGCATTCAACCGTCGTTTGCAGACAGTCACTTGAGAAGGGCCTAAATTATTACAGGTGATACAAAGGTATTATATTTTTAAAATAATAGCGCCTTGTTAATTTTCCACGATGAGCAAGCGGAAGCAGACGTGTATTGATTTGAAAAGGAAAATTGAAATAATACAAGAAGTTGATCGTGGATTAAAATCAAAAACCGAGATTGCTAAATATTATAATATTCCTAAATCAACGCTGTCAACGATAATAAAAAAATTAGAAATTTGCACATGGCTTTCTCATAGAGGAAGGTTTGGGAGCGAAATCTAATTTTTTTTCGATGTTTCTTGAAAGTGTGCAAATTAGAAATTTGCATATTGCTTCCTCATCATTGAAGCGTGCAAATTGGAAATTTGCACATTTCTTCCTCACCCTTAAAGTAGGCAAATTAGAAATTTGCACATTGCTTCCATTGATATGGCTTCCTTATAGAGGAAGCTTTAAGAGAGAAATCTAACTTTACTACGATGTTTCTTGAAAGTATTCAAATTATTCTTATTTCGCTCTTAAAGCTTCCTCTATGAGGAAGCCATGTGCAAATTTCTAATTTGCACACTTTACTTTACTTTTTTTCTTA
>NW_011961096.1:0-2227 GCF_000949405.1 Vollenhovia emeryi
GCTTTAATTTAAAAAAAAACGAACATAATTTTTACGATGATTTTTCACGGAGTTACCGTCAGTCAAAGTTGACCAATTTTTGCATAAAATTTTTCTATGCCATATTTCTTTTGAGCAGTGTAGTATATAGAGGCTTGTACCAATATTCTGCATTAAGTTCATTTAATGCTCTTTTTACACCGATTGCTTATATATTATTCTTTTAAAAAATGAATATAGGAAAAGTATAAAAACAATGGGAAAATAATATTTTATACGGATATCAAAAGAATTGAAAAAAAATTAATAGGGTATTTTTGTAAGAAATTTATACATGGTTCACCTAAATGTTTGCTTCTGTTCTAAATAGTATAATACTATGAATAAAATAATTAAATTATAAAATAATAAAATTTATATAATATTTATACTAATTTAGTGCAAATATCTTATTTTTTATATGATTCCCTTGCAAGATATGTAGATATATTACTTTGTTTTATTGTTAGTAACAAAACTTTTAAATTTTATAGGGTATTGGTATGATCTTTGTTCTGTGTGAAAGTCGCTCAAGTAACATGTATAAAGCTATTTGGGAAAAAATTATCGAATTAGTATCACCTCTTAAACAAAATTTAAAGTTTATAATGAGTGACTATGAAGCGGCTGCCATGAAAGTAATAAATGAACAATTTCCAACAGCAGAGGCGCATGGTTGCTGGTTTCACTTTAATCAGGTACAATTTATTTAAAAAATATATATTGTTAACTATTAAGATTTGATTATTTACATCATTAAAAATCACTGTGAGAAAGCTTTATGACGCGGACTTATAAAAAAAGATATTTTTTAATGTTATTTTGATACACTTCGTCCAGAAATAATATCAGGAGATTTACGCCAAATAAGTTCAACGTTGCGTTACTTGTAATGTTATAAAATAAAACTAATAATAGTAACGAGTTACTTTTATCAATGGAAAATAATGAAACATAATTATAATACTCACATGTTACTATGTTTTCATATTTATTTGGTGTAAATTCCCTAATATTGTTGTTTTGTGTGGAGCGCTTACAGTTGGTGCAAGATATTACTGTCTCTTTTCATATTAATGAATGTGAAATTCATTATCTACAGCAAATAGACTCTTTTGAAATTATACCCACAGTAGTTGCCTGTATAATTATTTGAATTGATCATAATTAATAAAAATATTTATAGGCACTATTACGTCAGTAGCGGCGATTAGGTTTAATGGATGCACCAAGAACTGTGTTATCTATGACTATGACTATGGCCTTGATTCCTTCCGATTGCTTTGAGAAAGCATTCTTCGTTATACAGCTTGAAGCTTGTCAAATTTCAGAAAAATATCTTGCTGTAAATAATTTTCTAGATTATGTACAAAGAACTTGGTTACCAATATCATCGAAAGTTAGTGTTTCTAACTGTCCTTCAAGAACGAATAACATAACAGAAAGCTTCCATAATATAGCAGGAAAAAAATTCAGCAAATCTCATGGAAACGTATGGGACTTTTTAGGTAATGTTGCTTAGGTAATTTATTTCCTTTCATGAAGAAATGAACAAATTTGATATAATTATTCTATTTGCAGATAATTTAAGGAAATTGATTATTGATGAAGAACTAAAATTAAAACGTCTACAGGCTGGCGAAATAAGTGGAAATCGTTCGAGTATTAGAAACAAAAGACGGGATTCTAAAATACTCGAAGCTCAAGGAGCTTATGCATCTGGCAGGTCAGATAATAACAGTGAACTCTATACATACTGGAATGAGTGATCTATAGTTCTGGCTGTTGCCGAGAAAGAGGTGCGTTGGGTGAATCCTTGTCTCCTTCTAGTACTACCTGATTGGATAATCGCATATAAGTGACGCCCTTCTCGTTTTTTATATGCTATCCAATCAGATAGTACTAGAAGGAGACAAGGATTCACCCAAACGCACCTCTCTCTCGGCAACAGCCAGAACAATAGATCACTCATTCCAGTATGTATAGAGTTCACTGGATAATAATAAATTATATTAATTTTCTGAACTATGACAAATATATAAATGAGTAGGGGAGAATAGGGTGTTCTAAACCCAGGAGCTCCGAGGGGGGAGCGGGGCGGGGAGGTACTCCGTGGCGAGGGGAGCGTGGTGAGGAGGGGGTACTCCGTGGCGAGGGGGAGCGGAGAGGGGGTACTCCGTGGCGAGGGGGAGCGGAGAGGGGGTACTCC
>NW_011961097.1:0-2227 GCF_000949405.1 Vollenhovia emeryi
ATAATTACACACATCTTGTAAAATTACAGTATAAAATGGCAAGAGCGCGTATATGATCACGATGTATTCCACAGCGAAATATGGAATATTACCGCTAGATTATGTTATATTACAACATTTTTAATAATTACAAAAATATTTTGAATATTCTCTTATTTACGTAATTGTCCATGAAAAATAAGATATATTTACAAAATAGATGATAAACTTACACATTCTTTGTGTAATTAAACAAATCTTGTATTTTTCCAATAACTTTGTAACTTTATGTTGATTTGTATATTTACGACATTAGACATGTAATTTTTACATCTATTTTTGGTGTAAATTTACAGACTTTTTTTACATATTCTTCCAATATTTAGCGAATGTACTGTGGTACGAGGGTGGGTACATTGTCTAACGGAACATTCCTATTGACAAGCAGAAAGATAGGAGATCTGATAGTTGTTTTCTTCGTCACATAGTTTACTGACAACGGGTAGAGAAATAGATAGAGAAAACGAAAAAAGAAAAATAGATAAAACGAAAAAATAATTACACTTTTATATATCCTTTCAATAAACAATTGTTTTCCCCAGTGAGAAATGATACATCGGATCAATGTCGGTTTGATGTCGATTCTATCAGATCGTATCGATACGGCTCGGTCGACAGTTAAATGTCGATAATTTCACACGTTTCGCGATTATTTCGATGTAGTGAGAACTTTGCAAATAATATTTGTTGATAGCAGCAACACAATATAATATAAAATAAATTTAGAATAAAATATTTACACACTACACCCTGTTACGGCTCGTAGTCCTTTATTCCTCCAATTTGTGTTTAACATATTTGAGCCAATTTTATTATATTAATTTATACAATATAATATACCTTGTCTTCATCTCTCACACAAATTGCATAATGGGATAAGGAAATTTCACTCATAAATTAATTTTAAGAGACTATTTCAACTTTTAATAGTTGAGATTACGTGGAAAGTTAAACCATATTTTTGATCTATATTTCTACAACATATTCAAAGTCTATCAAAATCTGTGAAAGATAACTTAGACTGTTCCGCTGTGAGAGAAAATTACGCAGCCATTACATCAATCCCTCTTCTGCGTACATGTACAATATATAAAAATTATGTTAATATTCTATAAATTAACACAAGGACACATGTGGATATTCTTGCTCCATCCGGTGAATTAATTCTTCGTCACCTTCCACAAAATAAATCTTTTGCAATTTTGGACACTGCAAGGGAAGTGTTAACACGTTTAGAGGTAACACTTCTAAATGCACTTCTTTTAAGTTTTTACACAGAGTCGGTAATTCGCCGCCATTATCATGGAAATTCTCCAACTTAATTTCTTCCAACCGTTGACAGGCGGAAAACAATCTACGCAAGCTATCCTCACCGATTGGCTCAATTGATTCATCGATTCTGTAACAAAAGTCATGCTACTAATACGATTTTTTAATCAAAATAGGAAAAACACCATAGTTGTTTCGTGATGCTTGCAAGAGATGTAAATATACAAATTTTCATAAAGAATTTGTATGATATGTATTTAAAAAAATATATATGGCAAACGTACAAAACATTCTCAATGCTCAGTTTCCGTAAGTTTTTACACTCGGCTAGAGCATCAATACCTAGCGATGTAATTGAACAGTCAAGTATATTAAGTATTTCCAAGTCGGCGCAAGAATCCCTCAATTGTATGGCAATTGAGTCCACATTAAGGTAGACATAAAAGAAATCTTCTAATGGCGGGTTTCCAGAGCTCAAATTTAACTCACGTATTCGAGGATTTCTTTGTAATATTTTGCAAACACAAAGTGTAATATCTGCAGGCGGTAATTATTTAGATTAACACACCCACCTCCAATAACCTTGGGCTTGACATATATTATAGAGGTCACCCTCCTGAGTAACCCTCAGAAGGATTTAGCCGGCGCTCGTTGTTTATTAAAAAGTTATTAAAAAAACAATGTCAACCAATTATATGTAATTTTTAGACACAAATATTAAAAATTTTGAAAAATGTTTTAAACAAAAGTTGTAGATCTCTTTGAAATATACATTTTATGTTCTATTCATTTTTACTGTGCGAGTAATAGTTTTCGAAAAAAATTGATGAACTCTAAATCTTAATATCTCTCCTCCCATCTCCATCTGTACGTCATGGAAGTACATGCATGGAGACAGTATGTTCCGCCCCCCCCATAC
>NW_011961098.1:0-2227 GCF_000949405.1 Vollenhovia emeryi
AAATAATTGCCAGATAGGTCGAATAAAAATTATTTGATGTTATTAGTCATTTCTGGCATTAAAAATATTCTTACTAGTTATTTATAAACATTATTATACATTCGAATTTAATCGGTATAGTCGTCCGTCGTATTAGAACTGACATCCGAGGTGGAAGACTCCTCGGTTCCTTGCACGTAAGGACTTAATAACTGTATGGCCTCGTATGACAGTGCTTCGCTTTTTTTCGGAGGTGTTATTCGCAAACTCGAGATTACCGGATCGGAAGACACAAGCAACCACTGAAACACGTCTCTCATGGTACTTTCCCTAGAATGCCTTCGCGAATAATTTTCTCTGTATTTTTTTATATCTTTGTTTCGCGATTCTTGGGCTTCCTCGGATAGTTGCCCGATCGGCAATGGTGCCCATTCAATAATGAGAGAACCATGAATCAACACTTCATGAATGGACGTTGGCATGCAATACCACGGAAAACTTTGTACTAACATATTCGCAGTTTCTATGCAATAACTGTTAAAAACATCTACATTCACAGCGTACCCGCATGACAGAACTTGCATTATAATGTGAGCACGATTTAACAATTCAACGTCCAAACCCAAAATTTCGGCCGACTCGGACGAATAAGCAAAAAATCGCCTAGCAGTATTGCCATCATTACTGGTACCAAATCCTCCCACTTTTGGAGCATCAATAATGAGTCCAAATCGCAATTTGAAACCCTTTTGTATAGCCTCTTTTCGCATTTTTACATTTTCTTTGTCTTCTTTTGATCGCGCTTGCCATTTCTTTATACCCAGTTTATAACCCAAATATAAGAAATACTCCATAAAGTGGATCCAAGCATGTAACGTAGCTAAACCGTACCGCACATTTTTTTCGTCTACTGGTAATAAACTGACTTCATCAAGATTGTTAAATTTTTTAGACGTGGCTCCACATAAATAACAGCGCATGGTGGATTTCGTAATCGTTATTGTATTTCTAACTTTACCGTCAATCATCGTAAAGAGAAGCTTAAAATTAACAGTAATAACTTCTCCATCGATAATTGTCACAAATAAAGCAAGTTTAGCTATTTGTTCTTCGACTAGTCATTTTCCTCCAAAGTTGAAGTAACGTTTTCGGTAATATATTGCAATTTAATTGGAGAGCAAAATCTTGGAGAAAACGGTTTTGGATTTTGCCAAATCAACAGATTTTTATCGTTGCTGCCGGTTATTCTTAATGGTACAAGTGATGTTAATAAAATACTCGCGTCTGACGCATCCTCGTCTTCAAACTTTTGTTTGTATTGCTTTTGACCAGAAGAACCGTCAAATATTTTGCAATCAATTCCATATTTTGCAATCAATTCCAAACTACGGACTTTTTCCTCAGATAATGTTTGAATTACGTCATTTTGTACCGAAAGAATTCTGCTTGCTATGTGGTGTAATAACGATTGTAATGGAACTTCCGCTAGAGTCTCTGTAACTTTAATATCCGGCGGATAACATCGAGTTTTAGCCTCCGAAACTTTATGATACGAAGTATAAACTCTAGCGTTGTTCTGTAATTCTTTTTTGCGAATTAATTGATAGGTTTTTCTGGTCATTTTACCTTCTACAAGATCGGAAAGTGCAAGATCGCCGGAAATTTCTTTACACAGAGGTAGATCGGCAGCTCTGCAAGCTGTCTTATACTTAGCAGCGCGAGATGGAGATGAAGTTGTGACGTCCTTGAGAATAGAGGCAGCATCGGCGGCTCCAGATGAACGAAGACCCATACTCGTTGCAAATGCCAATTCCGCTGTGCTGTGCGTTTTGAGTAAACGGTTTGACCTCCGCCTTTTTGCTCGATCGGATAACGTCTCGAAATCTTTGATAGGTCGACCTCTGGGTTTTGAACTTGTAGAAGGTTCATCTTTGCTCGTACATGCATCCGAAACTTCTAATTCCTTGGGACGGCAGTACTTAAAAATAAATGTATCAAAATCTTTACTTGTATTCTTATAATTTTTTTTATTGACCATTAAGTTATTTCAATATTAAAATAGAATTTGATTTATTATGTTACATGCAGTTGTATTGTTCCCTTAAGCCATTCACTATTTTTATTATAAAAGCGTGAAACTGTTCGATTGCACTCGTTCCACTTAGTTTTTAAAGTGTGGAAGAGGTTACTCAGTGCCACCTTGTCATCTGCGTGACATTGAAATGGTCTCTTTGTTTTTAACGATATA
>NW_011961099.1:0-2227 GCF_000949405.1 Vollenhovia emeryi
ATACTTTATTTCAATGCTTACAGCGACCCGGCTGGCTCTCGACTGCCCCCTCCCGTGTCCGCGTGGCGTATATATAACAATATGGATAAAATTAAGTAATTAATAGTTAATTAAAACTTTTTCCTGAAAAACCGATAGCGAAAACCGACCGCGTAAACCGACCGCGAAGATGCGTGTAATTGTGCATGTCATTCATACGATACGCATCTTGACAATACATATATTATATATCAAATCAAATTTAGAAAATATGAAAAATAAATGGATAGGATTACAAAAGATTTGCTCGATAAATACACCAAGACTATATTTGCCAAGCCATATTTTGTGTAATTTTTGCAACAACTCAAGATAGAAAGTGAATTCAACATATCGTAATATGTGCAATAGAGTTTCATCAGATTAAAAGAATGTAAAAGAAAATTAAAGGCCCTGCTGCAGGAAAGAATGAATCCTAGATCTTCCGGATTACCTCCGATAGCGGTCATTTCGGCAGTGAGTTAACGACAATCGTTTCTCAAATCATGCAATCTTATATATTTTCAGTTTTATTGAAATAAAAATTATTCTTCCATTATTAGTGTTAATGGGAGAATATTTATGGAGAAGAATATATATACAATCTTCTCTTCTTTTTTTAATTTCGCGAATCGACGTCGCGCCCTCGTGCCGAAACCGTTGCTTCTGAGGATCCGTGACAAAGAAAACCAGGGATTAACTCTGGTTATCCAACAAGGTCTTTAATCTTCACGGGAAAAGGAAAATTTAAACCAATCCAAAGGTCAAGGTCCTCGCTGCAAGAAAGAATGAATCCCAGATCTTCCGGATTACCTCCGATAGCGGTCATTTTGGCAGGGAGTTAACGACGATCGTTTCTCAAAGCATGCAATCTCGTATGTTTTCAGTTTTATTAAAATAAATATTATTCTTCCATTATTAGTGTTAATGGGAGAATATTTATGGAGAAGAATATATACATAAACTCTTCTCTTCTCTTTTTTATTAATTTCGCGAATCGACGTCGCGACCTCGTGCCAAAACCGTTGCTTTCGGGTATCCGTGACAAAGAAAACCAGGGATTAACTCTCGTTCTCCAACAAGGTTATCAATCTTAAATGGACAATGGAAAAGTTTCATAAACTAATCCAAAGTCATATTTCGCGTAATTTTTGCTTCTAAAAATCTCTACCACTCAGTTCCAATATGTTAAATATTTTAAATAAAACATTAAATGCCGTAATTATTTTATCATTATCACCTATCCATTTTCAGGAAACGAATCTACGAGATATATTTTACTACGATCTACTATCTACAATCTACTATTTAAGAGGTGTAAATTCGTTCCCTTAATAAACAAAATTAGCACTCACCGACCCGACGCGCAGCAGCGGAGTTGTTGTCTATCTGTAACACAAATATAAAATTTATATTAAAAAACAGTGTTTAACAAAACCAATTTTGCAAAATATAATTTCAATGCGTATCTAACTTTTTATTCAGTTAGATTTAAATGATTATATCGTGAAAGATTTTCCGCAAAAGATCTTTATCTTAATTTTTTAATTATTTTAAAATTATAGTGAAATAAAATGACTCAACAATAAACCGGAAAACATTTATTTTACAAAACAGGAAAAATAATATTTACCGTAAAGTTGCTCCGCCGGCGCCCGATGCCTATCCGAGACCTCCTCCTCCACTCAGGCTGTCCTCTGGCACACTCAGGCTGTCCTCTGGCACACTCGCGAAAATACTAAGATCGTTCGCGCGATTCTACACTCCCGATTACAAAGCTCATGTGAAAGTATTGAGTTCCGTCAAGTTCGCCTCCACTTCGAGTCGACGAGTAAATTGAGACACACGGTTTCTAAGAGCAAGGGTTAAGTCCCAAGCAGAAGAAAAGCGGATTGATCAACAAATCGACATCGATACAAAAAAGATGCTTCACCACTTGGAAAACCATCTTTTTACAACTTTCGTCACAAGCAAAAAGCAGCCTAATATAGACGATTTTCCAAACACCTGGCAGGATTCAAGTGAGACGCCAGGGTCTTATACCACAGGCGATATCCCAAGGTAGGGTAGACGAGTAGAGAGAGAAGATACTAATTGCCGATTGTCTAACACGTAGACAAACGGCAACGCGAGGCAACCTCTCCGTTCGAACGAAATCTTAAACCAAGGTAGGTCATTCAGTCATATTCGACATTTTCTGTGCTCGTGA
>NW_011961100.1:0-2228 GCF_000949405.1 Vollenhovia emeryi
TTCTGCGGGGAGGAGTCCCCCCTCCCCCACACCAACGAGGGAGGGAGCGCACCGGCCCGCCCATCAAACAGCGGGCCGGTGCGGGGGGCGTCCAGAAGTAATGGCTCTGCCAAGTCCTGGGCGTCCCCCAAGTAAAGCACAGCGCAGTCCACCGTGTGGTTCTAGTGCGGTAAGCCCAGCGGTCGCAATGTCAGCGGCCGCACCCGATCGCCATTAGGGGGGCAGTCCCACATTACCCGGGCCACTTAATGTAAACTCCCTTCCCGGAGGGGGGCCCGGGCCCATAAAGGATTTCCACACGTAAAAAAAAGGCCTCACGACTGCTCAACTTCAAAACCACTCACTTTGGTGGACGGGACCACCATGGATACTCCTACCAGACTCATGGCCGGCGCAACCAGCACTCTCCGAAGAGTGGAGTGCAACGGAAGCTCGCCCAGGCATTTCGCTATTGACGGTTACGCCAAGGACTGATTATCAATGGGAACTCATCTACAGGTACTCAAGCCTCACTAAACTATTGAGGGTTACAGCTCTCTGTTTCAGATTCGTCTCACGGTTGAGAAAGGTCCACGACTCATTACCTGTTAGGTACATCTCTCCAGAGACCTTGGAGAAAGCGAGGCTCTTCTGGATTCAGGCAACTCAAGCAACGTACTTCTCTCACGAGCTCAAGGCGCTACAAGCCGACTCACCGTTGGCAAAGGCACACGCATTCAACCGATTAACTGCGTACATCGACGCTCAAGGAGTCATTCGCGTCGGCGGACGACTCGCTCACGCAGCTCTCTCACTCGACGCGACACATCCTGCAATATTGCCTCGTCACTCTCAGCTGTCGTCATTGATCATCGCTCACGCTCATCAATGGACTCTACATGGAGGCACGCAGCTTACGCTGTCGCACATCCGACAACAGTACTGGATTCTCGGCGGAAGGGCTCCTGTCAAGTTTCACATTCTGCGGTGTGTCACGTGTGCTCGGCAGAGGGGGATCCGTGCTCATCAACTGATGGGCCAACTAACCTTCTCTCGAGTTACGCAGGCACGACCGTTCACTCATACAGGTGTGGACTACGCAGGGCCACTCACCGTCAAGGCCTGGAAAGGGAGAGGTGCCAAAACCACTAAAGGCTGGATTTGCGTCTTCGTCTGCTTCTCAACCTCAGCAGTACACCTCTAGGCGGTCAGTTACTACTCATCCGAAGGGTTTATTGCCGCCTATCGACGCTTCTCATCCAGACGCGGCATTGCTCATACCGTACGCTCAGATTGCGGCACCAATTTCATCGGCGCGGATACAGCTCTCAAAAGGCTGTTTATCCAGCTCACTCAAGAACATCAGCGCATTTCTCAACTGCTCTCGCAAGACAACACCCGATGGGAATTCAATCCCCCAGCGACACCTCACATGGGAGGAAAATGGGAGGCCGTCGTAAAATCAACCAAGCATCGTTTACGGCACACCATTGGAGAAAGCGTGCTCACCTGTGAGAAGCTCTCCACATTGCTCACCCAAATTGAGGCAATTCTCAACTCGCGACCTCTCAAACCATTGAGTGACGACGCAGACGACATCTCAGCACTCACGCCAGGTCACTTCCTCGTCGGAAGTCCTCTCACCGCCATACCAGAGCCATCATTGACCTGGCAATCTCAAGACTCGCGATGGCAACTCATCCAGCAAGAAGCACAACATTTTTGGACACAATGGTCATCGCATTACCTACAACGTCAACAAGCCGTCTCAAAATGGCACCACAGGAACAACGAGATCAAGATCGGATCATTGGTGCTCATCACCGACGAGCGGCTACCACCATGCAAATGGCCGTTAGCCCGGATAATTGCCCTACATCCTGGGAAGGATGGCCTCGTGCGGGTGGTGACTTTGAAGACGGCCACTACCACTCTCATTCGACCAGTGATCAAGCTCTCCGTCCTGCCAATTTCATCATAAGATCAGGGATCATCAACTACGTTGCTGATGGCGGGCGGAATGTTCGAGATTCATTTTTGAATCTCGGTCAGTTCGTCACCGGCGTGATGGCAGCATCAGCCGGGTCAGATCGTGCAGCGCCGCATGAGCGCTGCTCGCGCATGCCCGATCGCGACACGAGGCGACGGCGCGACTTCACGTGCGTTACCGGCGCTTTTGGCTCATGGCAACCGTACGTAGTACACGCGTCTTGTAGTGCAAAAGATCTTCGAGTGCTCTTGTGGACCAT
>NW_011961101.1:0-2229 GCF_000949405.1 Vollenhovia emeryi
GTAAATTCCCATCGGGTGTTGTCTTGCGAGAGCAGGTGAGAAACTCGATGATGTTCTTGAGTGCTCTGGATAAACAGCCTTTTGAGAGCTGCATCCGCGCCGATGAAAATGGTGCCGCAGTCGGAGTGTAAGGTGTGAGCAATGCCGCGTCTGGATGAGAAGCGTCGATAGGCGGCAATGAATCCCTCCGTTGAGTAGTCACTGACCGCCTCGAGGTGTACTGCTGAGGTTGAGAAGCAGACAAAAACGCAAATCCAGCCTTTACTCGTTTTGGCACCTCTTCCTTTCCATGTTTTTACGGTGAGCGGCCCTGCGTAGTCCACACCTGTATGAGTGAACGGTCGTGCCTGCGTAACTCGAGAGAGAGGTAGTTGGCCCATCAATTGATGAGCACGGATCCCCCTCTGCCGAGCACACGTAACACACCGCAGGATGTGAGACTTGACAGGAGCCCTCCCGCCGAGAATCCAGTATCGTTGTCGGATGTGTGACAGCGTGAGCTGCGTGCCTCCATGTAGAGTCCGTTGATGAGCGTGAGCGATGACCAATGACGACAGCTGAGAGTGACGAGGCAATATCACAGAATGTATCGCGTCGAATGAGAGAGCTGCGTGAGCGAGTCGTCCGCCGACGCGAATGACTCCTTGAGCGTCGATGTACGCAGTCAATCTGTTGAATGCGTGCGCCTTTGCCAATGGTGAGTCTGCCTGTAATGCCTTGAGCTCGTGCGAGAAGTACGTTGCTTGAGTTGCCTGAATCCAGAAGAGCCTCGCTGTCTCCAAGGTCTCTGGAGAGATGCGTCTGACAGGAAATGAGTCGTGGACTTTCCTCAACCGTGAGACGAATCTGAAACAGAGAGCTGTAATCCTCAATAGTTTAGTGAGGCTTGAGTACCTGTAGATGAGTTCCCATTGATATTCAGTCCTCGGCGTAACCGTCAATAGCGAAACGCCTGGGCGAGCTTCTATTGCACTCATCTCGTCAGAGAGTGCAGGTTGCGACGGCCATGAGTCTGATTTGTGTATCCATGGTGGTCCCGTCCACCAAAGTGCGTGGTTTTGAAGCTGAGCAGTCGTGAGGCCTCGTGATGCGCAGTCAGCCGGATTAGAAGTTCCAGGTATGTATCTCCAGTGAGCAGCTGGAGTGAGTTCTTGAATTTGAGCCACCCTGTTCCTGACGAAATCCTTCCAGCGTGATGCATGAGATCTGATCCACGAGAGTGTCACTAGAGAGTCCGTCCACATATGCGTTGCCGTAACGTCCATGTTCAAAGTGGCTGTGACGTATTGCATGAGCCGAGAGAGCAGAAGAGCAGCCGTGAGTTCAAGTCGCGGGATTGAGAGCCGCTTGAGAGGTGCTACCTTAGTTTTGGAGCATACAAGTGAGAACGTGGCGCCGTTTGAGTCGTGAACGGATATGTATATGACTGCAGCCATTGCCAATTGAGAAGCATCAGAGAATCCATGAAGTTCCACTTGCGAGTCGCTCCATGTTTTGAGCCACCGAGGTATTGAGAGTCTGGCCAGACTTGTGAGTTCTTCTCTGATGGAGAGCCACCGGGTTGAGAGCTGGGATGGCAGTGGATCATCCCATTGGAGCTTGTGCAGCCACAGCTCCTGCAAGAGAATTTTGGCCTTGATCACGACGGGTGATGCAAAGCCAAGTGGATCGAATATCTGAGCCACTTCAGATAATACGAGGCGTTTTGTGAGCCTGCCTTCCTTGCGTGAGCTTCTCGTTGAGAATGCAAATGTGTCTTCTTGAGGGAGCCATTTGAGTCCGAGTATCTTGGTTGCGCAATCGTCGAATGTGATTGGTAAGCCTTGGTCTTCGCTGTCGGTGACAGTCTTGAGTATGTCGAGATGAGTTGCATGCCATTTTGCTAGTGGGAAGCCGCCCGCCATGCAGAGGCCCTTTAGTTGACGTGCGACCTCCTGCAATTGTTGAATTGTATCTGCACCACCAAATATGTCATCGACATACCTGCCATGAGTGATGGATGGCACAGCCAGTGGATACTTATGTCCTTCGTCCTCTGCTAGTTGTAGTAGCGTCCGTACGGCCAAGAACGGCGCGGCCTTTGTCCCGTAGGTGACTGTTGTCAGATGATATGGCACTTCATTGAGTTGATCGTCCATCCAGAGTATCCGTTGCAACTCCCAGTCATCCTTGTGAATTTTGATCTGCCTGTACATCTTGGTGATGTCCGTAGCGAAAATGTGTCGATGG
>NW_011961102.1:0-2229 GCF_000949405.1 Vollenhovia emeryi
TTATAGAATAAGTACTACAACAAGATATTTAATAATAGATTAATTGGACGTCCACTATAACATCAAAAATGACGAGATACAGGCCAACTAACATGATATTCCAAACCAATAGGACGATATTCGACCATGATTCACATAAATAAGACCTTTCGTGTAAATTGTAAAAAGTGGACCACATAAGAAATAGCGGTTCAAAAGTATCGAGATGAACAACAGATTCAGTAGTTATCAATTAACTCCGATTAATATTAAGTCTTACAATTTATAGTTCACGATTTAAATATTAAGACTATCTTACAGATATGTTTTTATACTTTATTAGGATTATATTAATTATTTAATTTAAGAATTTAATGTACGCTGAAGAAGGCACTGTGTGCAGAAACGCATCCGTACGTAGTTTAAGTAGCAAATGTAAAGAGCTATAAGGTATTAATTATATTTATCCAACCTATAAGCTTGTAAAACTTGGCCTTATTTACATTATTAATATATTGAATATAATACAGGCCATTATATATATATATTATTTCGTGAAACTTTTGATTGATATCTTCGAACATTATATTAGAATGGAATTATTTGAAATACTTGCCTAAATAATTCATTTCATTCGACTTTCTAAGATATTTTGAATTTGGCTGGATTGAAGAACTGGACGTAGTATTACGCTTTTTTCCAGTTTTATATGCTGTTTTAACAATAAAAATTATAGCGTCAAAACAATGGCCAAAACATTGATAAAGTGAATAAGATTACGTTTTATTAAGTTACAATTTGCAAACCTTTAGATTCAATGGGCTTAACATTCATCAATGATTTTATTTCCGACATTTGTAAGTAGAGTTTTCTTTTTGAATTCCTTTTCAATTGCAGCAGCTTTTTCTTCTGGTTCGACATCAGTCTCTGTTGTAAATCCCAGGTAAGAAAAATTTAACGGGCCAGGCATGGTCCAAGTATGGTAGCCACTCTCCCAGCCTTACCACCCGTATCTTAACCAGAATAGGTTCAACCTTGGTTTAAATCCGGAATGATAACGTTGGGCCAAGAATGGTTATCAAGTAATGGCCAGTTCAGAATAACAGTCATCGGCCTTATATAAGTTCCCAGCGTTGGCCCGTGATTGGGCCAGAATCAATTATAAGATTGGGATACTGCTTGGAAACTAATGGTGCAGTTCTGGGTGATTACTGGTTTTCTAGTTATAAACCAATCGTTATTCTTCTAGTCTGGCTGCCATTCTTGGTTCAAGCGTGGTTCGTTTAAAATAGGAAATAGGGAAGAATCGAGAGGCAAAAGAATTACAAATACATTAAATTTAAATTTCAATAATTTATCAAATATAATCAAAAATACTTACAGCAACGTTTTTTCCAATTGAGCATTTTCTTTCACATTTAACGAATTTTCTCAATATATTTCAAAATCTTTGTTCTAATATAAGCTTTGAGTTGAAAAGTCTTCCAATATACAGGGTGGACCATTTTAATCCACCCAGTCGAATATCTCGAAAACCAAGCCCGGGAGAGAAAAATGTTTCAGGCAAAAGTTGTTTGGTTTCGAGGGGGCCATAAGATGGTACCATTGTTTGACCTTGAAAAGTTATTGGAAGGTCACATAAAGGTCACACCAATTTTTTTTAAATGGCATTCCCTATTTTTTATTACATATTCTTATAGCTGACCTCGACAGCTTTCCAAAACGCTATAATAAAGTATTTTTTTATTAAGAACTTTTTGAGTTATTAAGGTTTGAATGTTCCAATATTTTGACATAAATTACAAAACATCTTGTAAAATATTCATTTTTTTATCATCTTACCTTAATACTTTTTTGAACAGAATAATGAGACAAATCAACCGGTGTAAAGAAAACAATTGTTAAAAAAATTTGGTAAATGTGCATAAAAAGACCCCATCTGCCGATGACCTTGACCTTGACATATGTTGTCAAGGACATCCTCCTGAGTAACTCTTAGAAGTTTTTAGCCGGCGGTCGTTATTCGTTAGAAAGTTATTAACAAAACATTGTCGGGTAATTATGCATAAAAGCGACTTCCTCTCCGATTTGTTTTATTTTTAAATATGTTGTTGGGGATGTCTTCCCGAGTCATTTCATACATATATAAGGGCCGGACTCAAATAGTTTCGGAGATACAGGCTGAGATAGGATACAAATAATAAATACAGGTAATTCTTCAGTATAGCTGCTCCATCTCCAAAATCAATC
>NW_011961103.1:0-2229 GCF_000949405.1 Vollenhovia emeryi
AAGATACAGCATCACCGGCAGCGCAAGCTCACCACGCTTCGCACGCCGGCGTAGCGTGGACACGGCTCACGGGCATCCGCATTCACGAGGCCGGCTCTCGATAAATACTATCGCCCCGTGCAAGTGATTAAGAGACTTCGCATCCCCGTACTGTAATTGACTGCTCGAACTGTAAGCCTTTTACTTATTAAATTGACACGGTATTTTACTCAAAACGCCAAGAGTGTTCGATCACGTGATTTCTACCCTCGCAAGCGTGCATCCGATCTCCGAGTCTCTCGCCGCAAAGTCCTCTCAGCCCTGCTTCCAACCGCAGCGGTCCAGCGAGCTCTCCCAAAAAAGAATCGCTAACAATCACCTTGAAATGTTTAAATAGAAACCCGTTTTTTTAATGCATATTCTTATAGCTTACCTCAATAGCTTTCCAAAACACTATAATACATTATATTTTCGTTAGGTACTTTCGGAGTTATGTCCTTTTGAAAGTTACATTATTCTCGGAAATCGCATTATGTAAGGTTGAGTTTTTGAATATGATATTGAATATGATTGTTATGATGATAAACATTTTGAGAATTGCCTGTGGTTGCTTCATGAAAGTTGTACGGTTTCAAGTAATGCATTACATAGTAATATAAATTTGACCTTGAACATCTTTCTCTAGGTCACGTAAAGATCACCTTGAAATTTTTAAATGGAAACCCGTTTTTTTAGTGCATATTCTTATAGTTTACCTCAATAGCTTTCCAAAACACTATAATACATTATATTTTCGTTAGGTACTTTCGGAGTTATGTGCTTTTGAAAGTTACATTATTCTCGGAAATCGCATTATGTAAGGTTGAGTTTTTGAATATGATATTGAATATGATTGTTATGATGATATACTTTTTGAGAATTGCCTGTGGTTGCTTTAACTATCGCAAATTTTCTTTAATAATGATTTCCAAAAATTTCAAATGTCTACTATAACTCAAGAACTAATTAATCATATTTTAATGAATCATATATAAAATTTTGATAGAACAAACTGAAGAACAATATATTATATAATTAGTAAAAAATATTGCGCAAATCAGCTTTTTATATGTCGCACTGCAGCATTTTTTCGGGCTTTATTTACTTTATGTAAAAATAATATGTACGTTAAATTAGTCATCCTTTTGGCGCATTGCAGCCTTGTAAAACTAATATTTTTTACGTTAATTAGTACTTTCTAAGATCGCATAATATAAGGATGGAATCCGTAAATATTATGTTATTTTCTACCATTTATTCCGTAACAACTTTATATCTACAGCAAACCAAATCCTTATTTATTTTGCAAACCCTTTTACGCTTTAAATGACAGCGATTCTCGCAAAACGATTTGAGCAAAACCTCAGAATCAATTTGTTATTTTTACGTCGATCAACGAATAATTTCTCACAGGTTGACGGGTCTCTTATAATAATTTAGTTTGATATATTCATAAATAATTAAAAAAATTGACTATAAAACATCATGAATAAAGAAATCGTATAATACAATAAATGTAAGTTATTTCTACATTATAATAATAATTTTTTTTATATTTAAAAAAGCTGAATATTAAGAATAAACAAATTTCAATAAATAACCTAGGTAAATTTTACAAAAAATTTTAAATTTCAGTACTTGAAGATAATATGGACCAATTATTGCATGATACGTACAACAATTATGAAAGAGAAGAAGCTGAAAAAAAAATTAATGCAGATATGAGGAAAAATAAAAGAGCCAAGCGTAGACGTCGTGAAGACGAGGAAAATACGGAATCATCTGCTATAAAGACAAATTAAAAAACCTGGTTGTTAATGTTAATAATTGTGTGGAGGTCGTCAACGACGAAGTGGTGGATCGGGTAGGACAAATGTATTTTAAATTTCTCTACTCAATCTCTTTTTTCGAAGGTGAGCTCTCTCTCTCTCTCTCTCTCTCTCTCTCTCTCTCTCTCTCTCTCTCTCTCTCACTCTCTATAACTCACTCTCTTGCTCGTATATGTACGTATGTGTTTTATGTACGTATGTGTATCTATTTCTCGTAGATATACATGTGCGTGAATGTGTACGTATGTGTATGGGTGATATAAAGATATAAATTATTTTTATGAATAATTATTCTTCTTGAAAACAGGTAAGGAACAAGATTTTAAATCTTTATGATTTCTTCGTCGACAGGTAGTGGATCGCGAGTCGATGGTCCGGATTA
>NW_011961104.1:0-2230 GCF_000949405.1 Vollenhovia emeryi
AAGAGGCGAATGACAGATTTTGATAAAATTTTTTTAAGAGAAAGGTTTTAAAAATCAATAATAGAAATGCAGGATAAGAAGTGTGATGAAGAAAAGATTTTTAAAAAATGTAAGTTTTATTATGAAAAATACATATTTTATCAAAATAGTCAGAAACTAGAAAATGAGCAGAAATAATAATTACGTTAATTTCAAAAATTTAAGTATTCGATGACGGATGGGATCAGAGTTTATATCAAGCGGCAGAAAGATATGAGAGGGAGGAGAGAGATGATAGAAAAAAAAACATTGGCGAAAAAGAGAAGAAAGAAAATAAAAAATTATGTGAAGAAAAGGAATTGGCAGAAGAAGACAAAAAGCGTAAGCATGAAGATGATGAGGGAATGGAAGACAGGAAAAAAGGAAGAAAAATAATGAAAAATAAAAAAAAATTATAAATTTAATTAATTTTAATAAATCAAATATGTAATTTTTTTAAAAAAAGGTTAATTTATTTTCTGTGAGTGTGTTTCTGAGAGAGAGTGAGTGTATGCGAGTGTGTGTGCGAGTGTGTGTATCGATTAAAGTGTGTGTGTGTGTGCGTGTGTGTGTGTGCGAGTGTGTGTGCGAGTGTGTGTTTGTGTGAAATGAACGACTGAATATATCAATTCAATAAGATCTCAAACATAGGAATTTCAATATATCGTTAGACGTGTTATTCACATATGTATTAAAGTCAGCGAAAGCAAAAAGATCATATTATAACGAAGAAACGTTAAAAAGTTTCAATCGATCACAGAGCGGCATCCACCGCCTCTCTTACGATCCTGCCATCGACCCCGTGAGCTTAGGTTGACGTCTCTTCTGCATTCCTGCCAGCGATACGGTAAACGTGCTTGGAGGAATTTTCATGCATTTGATCTATTGAGCGTATTATGACGTATATCCTGCGATCAAGTTAGATATCTTCGGCACGGGTTCTCCCGCCTATCGTGCGTATTATCCAAAGGTGAGTCGTAATAATCATTAGATATCCAGTTCTTTTTGGGATTTTCTGTGCCTTTACGAAGATTACTAAGTGATATCTTACGGGAAAGCAGGTTTTCAAATTTTAAAGGGACATCTTTATCATATTGCAGGCGTTCGTGTTGTTCCTAATTAGAAAAAGATAGCGATTTTACTGTCCTTCGCACCAAGCCTTTTCTGCAATCGTGCCAACGATCACAGAACGGCATCCTCCGCTTCTCACGAGATCGTTCCATCGACCTCGTGGGCTTGCGGCGACGGCTATTCTACGTTCCTAAAAGTGATCTGATAATCGTGATACCACGCTTTTACTGCGTTGCTGGCATAGATCCCGTCAAAGTACAGCCAGGCTTATAATACATTCCTGCGAATGATCTATTGAGAGTCTTTTGACGCATATCCTGTGATCGTGTTATTCATCTTCCGCTAGGGTTACGTCACAATAATTCCGTATAATCAAACGGTAAGTGATACATATGATCCATAAACTAGAAATTAAATGAATTTTTGGTAATTTCTCGAAGATTTATGCGTGTGATATTTTTCGGGAAACAAATTTTCAATTTTGTATGGAGACAAGTCTCCCATTTTAATTAGTCTTTTCTTCAGTGCGTGAGTGCGTGCGTGCATGCTTGCGTGCGTGCATGCATGCATACAGTGTGTTTCGAAAATTGTGTGCAAAAAATATTTAAAAGATGATGCGATTTTATTGAAAACAGTATAAAAATTTTTTCAAAAATTGTTTTCAAAATATGATTCGATTTTATTGCAAACATTATAAAAATTTTAAGAATTCTAAGGGGAAGTCGGAAATGGTTTAATTATTTTCAATGTACACAATGTTTTATGAATGGTGGGCAATAAATATAAAAAATATCATTTTCATAAATATCAAAAATATCATCTTCTTTCAAAGTGTTTCTCGAAAAAAGAATTTTAAAAAAATAATTTTAATATAGGGAATTAATTAAAATGAAATAAAAGGAAATATTTATAAATCGTAAAGAAACATACTTTATTAGCTTTGACCAATCAATTCAATTTCTCTTTATTTCACTCCCCTTCCGGGGCTGGAAAGGCGTTTTTCCAGTAAAAATGTTCCCCAAAAACCTTTACATTTTACTTTATTTCTTGTTTCCTGCCTGGCCATTAGCGACCTTACATTTTTCTTTTTCCCTTCCCTCTTTTATTCTGTGTCCCTTCGTTTCTCCTTCCTGCCTCTTCC
>NW_011961105.1:0-2230 GCF_000949405.1 Vollenhovia emeryi
CGAGGGCCGGACCGTCACCGGCGTGCGGACGCAGGGGGAGTCCATCGTGGATCTCACGTGGGCTACCGCCTCGGCCGCGCCCCTGATCACCGGGTGGGGGGTGGAGCGGGACATCGAGACTCTGTCTGATCACCGTTACATAACGGTGGAGCTCGGTGTCCTCTCCCACGTGCGCCGCCAGGAGATGCGACCGCGATGGGCCCTCGGGAAACTCTGTGAGGACGCCCTGATGACCTCGTTAGAGGCCGCCTGTTGGGTCCGGGGAGGTTTCCCCGAGACCCGGGAGACGGACCCCCTGCAAGAGGCCGAGTGGATCGGGGCAGCGCTAACAGCGGCTTGTAACGCTGCGATGCCCCGGTCCAAAACTCGGCCTCAGCGGGTCGTCTACTGGTGGACGGCAGAGATCGCCGACCTGCGTCGAGGAGCCGTCCACCAGCAGAGGAGTTTCGCCCGCTGCAGGCGCAGAGGCGGACAGGCGGCTGAACGAACAAGAGAGGGCTACCTTGAGGCCAAGGTAGCCCTCAAACGGGCCATCAGAGCGGTAAAGGGCAGGGCGTGGACGGAGTTCCTCGACTCCCTTCAGGAGGATCCGTGGGGGCGCCCATACAAGATGGTACTCAATAAGTTGAGACCATGGACGCCCCCGCTATCGGAGCGGCTGGACGTGGGATTCGTCCGGAGGGTGGTGCGAGCCCTCTTCCCCGATATTACCGGGGAGGATGAGGGGCCACCCTTCGAGTCGGGGGAAGACTCCCCCGACTGGGACGACTCCCTGGACGTCCAGCCGGAGGAACTCCGGAAGGCCGTCAGGAAGGGCCTTAGGGGCAATACAGCCCCGGGTCCTGACGGCCTTCCCAAGCGTGTCCACGCCCTGGCCATGGGCGTCCTCGCACAGGAATACGCGCGCGCATATAGCGCGTGTTTGAGAAGAGGTGTCTTCCCCCCGCGGTGGAGGAGTACCACGCTGGTACTCCTCCCAAAGGAGGGGAAAGACGCCTCTCTCCCGTCGGCGTATAGGCCTATATGCCTTCTGGACGAGGTCGGTAAACTGTTCGAGCGAATACTCGTGAACCGCCTCGTCCAGCACCTGTCCCAAACGGGCCCCGACATTAGCGGGGCCCAGTATGGGTTCAGGGAGGGCCTGTCCACGATGGACGCGATCAGGCGTGTTCAGGCCCTCTCTGAAGAGGCGACGTCCCAGGGGGGGGGTGATGTTGGCTGTGTCGTTGGACATATCCAACGCCTTCAACACCCTCCCCTGCGGACGAATCAGGGAGTCGCTCCGACGCCGCGAGGTACCGTCGTATCTCGCCCGCGTCGTGAGCGACTACCTGAGGGACAGGTGGGTCGAATACATCGACCAAGGCGGCGTACGCCGACGGGAGAGACTGCACCGGGGAGTGCCCCAGGGATCGGTTCTCGGACCGTTCTTGTGGAACCTGGGGTACGACTCGGTGCTGCGTGTTCCCCTCCTCCCCGACTGTCACGTCGTCTGCTACGCGGACGACACGCTCGTGACGGCCGGGGGCCGCGATTGGGGGGTGGCCCTCGCCAGGGAGCGAGTGGCAGCGGGAGCGATAGTCGACTCTATCCGCAGCCTGGGCCTCGAGGTGGCACTCGGCAAGACCGAGTCCGTGATGTTCCACGGTAAAAGACGTGGAGCACGCGGCGCGCCGCCCGAGGGACTCACCCTGGCTGTGGGTACGGCCCTCGTCAGGATCGTCCACGAGATGAACTATCTCGGGTTGATCCTCGACGACCGATGGAGCTTTGCGAGCCACCTTGCCAGAGCCGCAAGCAGGGCGGGAGTGAGAGCGGCCAAGCTTGGCCGGCTCCTCCCCAACCTTGGCGGCCCGGACGGCAAGGTGCGTCGGCTGTACGCCAAGACGGTTAAGTCTGTGGCGCTCTACGGGGCCCCAGTTTGGGCCCCAAAACTCGCGGCATCGCGGCGCGCGCGCGCTCAGATGGCGCGTGCGTTTCGCCCGATAGCCGCGAGGATCTGTAGGGCGTACCGGACCGTGGCGTACAACGCGGCGGCGGTGATCGCTGGTCTCCCCCCGATGGAGTACGCGGCGGAGGAACAAAGTAACATGTTCCTCGAAAGCCGCGACTCCGAGGGGAGACCCATAAGATGGTCGGCGACTCACCGTGCTCGGCAGAGACTCCGGCACCGGCGACGCACAATCGCCATGTGGCGAGAGGCGCTCTTAGCCTCGGGGAACAACACCCC
>NW_011961106.1:0-2230 GCF_000949405.1 Vollenhovia emeryi
GATAGATGAGCGGGAGGTGGAGCGACCCGCGAGATACTATGCTTATGCTTCGGCTCGCCCGTCGCCCTCGCCCGCTGCAGCCCCCGCCGCCGCCGCCGCGCTCCCCGCCGCGCCTAGGTTTTTCCCACCACGGTGTATCTCGCGCGTCGCTCCACCTCCCGCTCATCGATCGATTTTCTTAAATGCCTTCCGAGTCCGGCCTACCGTCTCCTGCATCCTTATTCGCTCAAACGTGTAAATTAATTACTCGTTAACTATTGTTACTTTTGTACCGCGGCACATGACATTTCTCCTTAGTTTAACCCAATCTACCACTATTTACAAGTTGGCTACTTTTGCATCAGACACCCTGCATATATAGGTCTTGAGGTTTATTTAGTATATTATTTGATCTTTAGAGTTTGTGAGGCGGTGTTAGGGTTAGGATTATTGGTTATAATTGTTCGATTTTATGGAATAGAAATATATTTTTCTTTCAATATAAGGAAATTTTATGATAAAATTTATTTTTATACTTTTATTTATAATTTTTATAATAGTGGGAAATAAATTACTTAGATTTTATTTTAATTTGTGTTATTTTATATGATTTATGGTGGTTGGTGCGTGTATATTTAAAGATAATTTGTGGGGCATAATGTCTAGGGGATTTGGGATTGATTATTATTCTATTTGGTTAGTAGTATTGAGTATTTGGGTGTTAGGTTTAATAATGATATGTATGGGGGGTGTTATAGATATTAATAAAATATTAGTATTTTTGATATTGTTAATAATTCTTGAGATATTTTTTATTTCTTTAGATTTATTTTGGTTTTATTTTATGTTTGAGGTTAGGTTAATTCCGACATTTTTTTAAATTATTTATTGGGGGGGGGAATGTTGAGCGATTAGGGGCGTCTTTTTATTTGATATTGTATATAATAATGATTTCTTTCCCTTTTTTAGTCTATGTTTATAAGATTGGTATTTGGGGACTTACTTTTAAATTTAGGTTAATGGGGTTAATTTTAGAGTATTATAATTTAAGGATTTGAAGATTTTTGATAATTTTTATATCTTTTTTCATTAAGTTACCCATCTATATGTTTCATATTTGGCTTCCTAAGGCCCATGTAGAGGCGCCTGTTTATGGGTCTATGATTTTGGCAGGTGTGTTATTGAAGATAGGGGGATATGGCTGATTCATTTTTTTAGGATATTTATTTATGGGAGGGTAAAGTTTGGCTATTTAGTGTTTAGGGTAAGTCTTATTGGAAGAATTTTTGCAGGGGTAATTTGTTTGATTCAGATTGATATAAAAAGGTTATTCTTCTGTTGTTCATATAAATTTTATATTATGTTCATTAGTGACTTATTTTAAGTTAGGGGTTTTAGGTAGTTATATTATTATATTTTCTCATGGGTTGTGTTCTTCAGGGTTATTCTATACCTAAAAAACTTACCTTTTTAAAAAAGGTAAAAAAAGCACCAAGTCTAAGCTCCAATTCAACCGAATATATTTTGTTACTCTATCTTTTTTGCAAAAGTATAATCTCTACAAAAATATCTTTACTGCAAAAGTATCTTCTTTACAAAAATAGTGTCTCCACAAAAATCTTCTGTACAAAAATATCTTCTCTACAAAACTATCTTCTCTACAAAAGTAATGATATCAACAAATTGCGCCAAATAAAACAGCGGATATTTATACAAACTAGTTGCTTTTGCATTAGTTTTTGATTAAAAAATGTTATATTTCTTAAAAATCAAACTAAAGATTTTATTGGAAAAAATAATCGAGTTAATAATAAAACACCGATGAAAAGAATAGCAACTGTTTAGAAATTTAGAAACTCTGTATCTGTTCAGGCGAATTAAGGCCTGTGTCTATGACGCTAGTACTTGGTCCAAGTTCTAGTTTTGAGGAATGCGTAGCCAATCAACTTGCAGCTTTTGTGGAACAGCTACATTGATTGGCTACATATTTCGCGGAATTAGAACTTGGACCAAGTACTAGCGTCATAGACACACACCTTAATTCGCCTGAACAGATACAGAGTTTTTAATTTCTAAACAGTTGCTATTCTTTTTATCGGTGTTTTATTATTAACTCGATTATTTTTTCCAATAAAATCTTTAGTTCGATTTTTAAGAAATATAACATTTTTTAATCAAAAAGTAATGCTAAAGCAACTAGTTTGTATAAATATCCGCTGTTTTATTTGGCGCAATTTGTTGATATCATTAC
>NW_011961107.1:0-2231 GCF_000949405.1 Vollenhovia emeryi
TGCCTTCATCACGGAATAGGTAGAATAATGGTTAATGTTACGTTTCTTCAAGAGTTTCTGCACGTTCGCATTGTAAAATTCCTTTCCATTGTCAGTTTGTAAATTTTTCGGACATCTTCCATCGACCCGAATTATCTTTGCGATTGCCGCAGTAACTTCGCATCCGCTCTTGGCCTTGAGCGGTACGGCCCATGCATGCTTGCTCAGCACATCGATAACAGTAAGTGTGTAGTGGTAGCCTCTGTTGAATTGTGTGTAAGGACGCATCTCAACCACATCAGCTTGCCACAGGTCGTCGTACCCGCGCACTATGACACGTCTTCGCGGAAAATTTCTTCTCGCTGGAGCATGCAGTTCCTTCACTAATTGCCGCTTTTCAGATGTTGTCCTTTCAGCCATGAGCAAATGATTTTAAACGGGGAACGGAACAGGGACTGATCGTATATCGAACGGAACAGGGACCGAACGTATATCGAACGGAACGAGGATCGACCGTACGTCGATCGGGAACACACGTTCGCGTAACGCACGTTGAACGGGAACGGAACGGGGATCGATCGTATGCCGATCGGGAACACACGTTCGCGTAACGTACGTTGAACGGGAACGGAACGGGGATCGATCGTATGTCGATCGGGAAAACTCGGTCGCGTAACGGAGAGATTTAACTTATTGGCGATGAGTCATACGCTGAATCACTTCGTGAAGTTCGTTTATCATATTCTGCATGCTATTTTGGTGCGTTACTATCTTCCTCTCCATCTCATCCTGTCGATCTTTCAAAATTTGTATGTTCTATTGAACGTACCGTTTGTTGACAGCATCGTCATCATCTACAGGCAGCGCTACGCGTCGAATCTTGCGTGACTTTGCATCAAAATCTGTCGCGACCACACAAAGAGCGTTATCGCGAACGTAGTTTCTAATTAATCCGCTATATTGATAGTACGGATCCGTTCCACTTCTTCCGAGCGATATTCCAAACTTGTTGATCGGCATTTCGTTGTCAATTGGTTGAATCACTCCCACGCAGTTTAATTTATAATAAGTCCAGCCTCGCGGAGTTCTTCGATGATCGACATGATTTCGTTATCGTGATCATTGTGACCCGCTTGGCGAGAGGCCTCAAGCAATCGAAAACGATCTACAAGCTCATTGGGATCGTCCCAATGAACATAATCGATCTTGTTGTTGTTTAGCGTCACGGTACACGGCATACCTTCTCCAACACCTTTTAGCAAGGGTGCAATTATATTTCTATACTTGTGTCCCTTGTTACTCTTTACAGGATTATGCATGTTGTGATCACGTCTATGTGCATTTGTTGCCAAAAGTATACTTTTGTAGTTGCGTTTATCAGATTTTGTATAACTATTTTCTTCAGGAAATTTTTTGAAAATCAGTTCGTAAAGGCCTTGTGTGCCAGTATACTTTTTTCCATCTACGATTATATCATCGTTCTTATCCAAATCGATACGTTTGTTACCAATCATCGTTCCATTGTTGCTGAAATAAACACCGTAAACACTATCTATATTGACGGATTTTTTACCGCTTAAAACAGCTCCTAAATATTTTTGTCCCAACGGACCGTAGTTCGTTTTTAAAATTTTTTGTCCCTCATCCGTTTGTAACTTGTGTCGAACGGACGTCACGAGAGGTTCGTTAGGGTTTTCGAAAATTTCTTCGACGGAGAGTGCGTGCGGATGTTCGTACGATAATTCGCGCGGTTGTAAAATTTTGGCTGTTTCATTCAAAGTAGCTGGAACGGTGATCGATCGTCTCAAAGTTGATTTAATCGGTGTTGAAACCATGATGGGGGAATTGTCAAACGAAGCGTTTGATCGTTTTCGTTTAAAATTTGGTTCCTCGTACTCTTCCTCTCCCGAGGATATTGTTTCATAATGTTCAAACGAAACGTTTGATTGTTTTCGTTTAGGTTTTGCATACTCCTTCTCTGCTGTTTCAGTCTTGATGAAATTAGATTCTTCGCCAACTGTGTTTTCAACAATTTTCTTTAGCGGTTCGACAATGGGCTTAAAATGCCTCTCCAACGCCATATCTTCCTCCATCTTACCAGTTTTCAAAGCGCGATACTTTTTGCGAATCGAATCACTCGTTTTCTCAATCTGTTTTGCTAATTTCTCACGATCTCTAATCTCCATGCTGCTATCCATATTGTCTGCTTAACGTATCGACAACAACTGATCGCGTTATGATGTCGCAAATTT
>NW_011961108.1:0-2231 GCF_000949405.1 Vollenhovia emeryi
CGGCGGACGGGCAGCGGCGCGCCTCGCCTCCCTACTCCTCGCCCCGCACCGCCATTCTATTCCTCGCCGAACACCGCCTCGAGCGGGGCCGCTAGGCCGACACTTCTCACCGCGCGCTTACATTCGCCAGTAGGTTGGGCTAATACGGCGATTTTTAAAATTTCGTATCTCGATAACTATTCGTCCAAGCGCAAAATAGTACAATACTTTTCTGTTTGTCTTAGTCCCCTCTACCTTCCCATGACCGGACGTCAAAGTCTTGCGTAGCACCCTGTATATGATCATATGTGAAAATTTTTTCCCGGGTAGAATAAAAATTTACGTAACGTCCAGAAAAGGTCGGTTTTCGGTACCAATTAGTCAGTCATTTATCGTTTTCTCTAATCACCAGTAAGTACGTCAAGAAATGGAATAGTGCCTCGGGATTCAGTTTCGTGTGTGAATTTTAACTTTGGGTGGTAGTCGTTGAAGATTGACAATACATGTTTTAATTTTGATTGTGGTAAAATCGTTAAAATGTCGTCTACGTATCTGTAAACTATTGGTGGGTTACTAATTACCTTTGATTGTTTGTTGACCACACTTGAAAGAACCCGATTAAGAGGTCGAAACGTTGTAAACTGAATAAAGATCACTTTCTTGCCAGTTTGGTCGACTTTTTGAAAAATATTTCCTCTTTGAATTATCACTGGCGACAATAAGATTCACTCAACAAAAATATAAGAGTGTACTAATAGACTATAATAGCATAATATTGATTGTAAAAGTTAAACAAAATCTGCAGTTTTGTAATTTACTATTTAAATATCCAAGCAGAGCAAGAAGTCATGAAGAAATATAACATATTGACTATCAAAAGTCATATTTTGGTCATGACAGAAAATTGAGCAAATTGTGATTTTGAAATTTAAGTATAGTATGCTATATATTTGACATAGTCCGCAATAATTTGTTTATTTAGGTTTTAGAACTTAGATTATTTCCGATATTCATAATTAGGATTTAAATATGGTAATAATGAATAATAATGTACCTATATAAAATGTTCTTTTTAACAAAAATACAATGCTATTATAATAACAATAATATTTTTAAGGTAAAGTGCAATATCCAATATTTGTATTTTTCTGATTTTTATCTTGTATTTTGTGAAAAATCAAAACATCAATGCTTTAAAAATCAAATAGTTTCACACATTCGTAAAATATAATATCTGCAAGATTTTCATTTGACATGCACGAGCGATTTGTGTTCTTTCGGTGAAAATCAAAATATAGTTATAAAAAGTCAAATTATGTTTCATTAAAAGTGTCAAGTGATATCATCTTTGCTTTCTGAAAACGATTACTCTTTGATATCACCTTAACTTTTAAATGAATTTTTGTTTTGCTTGAGTCTTTACGTAACAGAATCTATTTGGTTTCTGTCTATAATCCGTTGTCAGATTATATAATACCTATATCTACAGGTTCTGTCGACGAGACATATGTTCATTATTGGACACAGATGATACTGACAATGAGTTTGAGTAAATCTACTAGCTACCAATATATTGCTACATCACAGGCAGGCAGTGTTGTGCATAGATGATTTTAAAATTAGCTAGATAAAGATAAGATAAAAATATATAAATTTATCTTAGATAAGATAAAGAAGACTTCGTTTTGAATATATCTAGATAAAAGATAAAATTATATGATGATTCATCTAGATAATTTTCAGATAATATTTTTAAGACTTCATGTGTAAATACAATAAAAAAAGTTATAAAAAAATTATAGAAAAATTTAAATTGTAAAGGGGGATATAGAATATATCCAGGTTTTTTTAATAGGTTATATGACACACACATAAATGCATGGTCTACAACGCCATCCATATTTAAATAGTGTAACTGTTAAGTATTTTTATGTGGCCCTAAACCAAATTATCTGTACGTTATCTTAGATAATTTAGTAAAGATAACACTTTCTTTCATCTAAGATGTAGATATAGATAATACTTATTTTTATTATCTATACAGGGTGTCTGATGCAAAAGTAGCCACTTTGCAAATAGCGGTAGATTGGGTTAAACTAAGGAGAAATATCATGTACCGAGGTACAAAGTAACAATAGTTACCGACAAAGAAATTTATACGTTTGAGCGAATGAGGATGCAGGAGACGGTAGGCCGGACTCGGGAGGCATTTAAGAAAATCGATCGATGAGCGGGAGGTGGAGCGACGCGCG
>NW_011961109.1:0-2231 GCF_000949405.1 Vollenhovia emeryi
TACCCTCGCACGCGAGCATTCGTTCCCTGAGCCTCTCACCGCAAAGTCCTCTCAGCCCTGCTTCCAACCGCAGCGGTCCAGCGAGCTCTCCCAAAAGAGAATCGCGAACATTTTTTGGTCCTTCGAGCCGGATTGCGGCGAGGCTCTCGGACGGATTAGCTCAACCGATTAGCTCAAGCGATCACGTGATCGGCGGCGCGCAAAGATACGGTCCCACTCATTGATCACGTGATCTCACGATCCTCTCGCGTGACAACTCTCATCGGCCGGCGAGACCTGACTGACACACTCACGCTTGCCGGACATCTCACTCCCCAAGTTCACCGGGGAGTATGCCGCATGACCTGCCTTTCGAGATCTCTTCTCAAGTCTGATCATCTCGAACGAGCAGCTCACAAACGTGGAGAGACTTCATTATCTCCGCTCGGCGCTCATACACGGTGACACTCATCGATCGTGTGATACCACGGCTCTCTCACGTGTCATCTCACCATGTCAGACGATCATAAAACGGGCAAGGCGGACCGCCCGGTGACTCAGCAACTGGAACTGCGGCCGGGAGATCGCTTATCCTCGAGGACGGCGTCTCCGGCTCGGCTCTCCACGGAACTCGCCCTGAAGGTGCAGACGCAGCTGGGTCGGATCTCTACTCTCAAGGCCATCGCAGAAATTCTCCCGGAGTCCCTTGCAGAGATTTCTATTGAAAAGGTAAATCAGCTCTGGCTTCAAATTGAGGAGACGCACAAGGCGTTTCTCAAGGAACACACCTACTTCGAGGTCTCATGGCCCTCTGCGCTCACTCATCACGAGCATTTCTCGGGGAACGCTCATCAGGAGGAAACGCTGTGCCACACGCAAGCGCGACGCATCATCGGCGTACTCCGCCACTCACTGACAGCTTCGTCTGCTCAATCAACCTGTGGTTCGTCGGTCACGCCCTCGAACTGAAGAGACGGCGCAATCGTCGAGACCAGCTCACACGTCCGCTCATCCTGCTCAACTCTACTCGCCACAGCCTTGTCAGTGAGTAGCTCATCCACCACTCATCGCTCAGCGCGTCTACTCATGGACGCAGGATCCGAACTCACCTTCGTCACGGAGAATCTCATTCGGCAGTTCAACATCCCTCGTCAATACTCAGGTATTGTCATCACTGGAATTGCAGGCAAGGAGTGTACTCGGACACGAGGAGTCGTGTCACTCACGTTACGCTCGACACATTCTAACGCAGCTGCCACAATTCAAGCTCATGTCCTCCGGACAGTTACATCAATCTTACCATCGTTCGAGGCGGAACCGGAAGAATGGCCGCATCTCAGGAACTTGGCATTAGCCGATCCAGACTTTCTCATCCCGCGGCCAGTTGACATCCTCATCGGCTCAGATGCATACGGGCAAGTCATCAAGCCCAATATCATTAGGCATTCTCTACTCATGCCGATAGCGCAACTCTCCATTTTCGGATGGCTCGTTCTTGGATCAGTCAATAGAGAAGCAACACGCACATCAACGCATCATGCTGCTACTCAATTCAACGAGGATGCTCTTAATGAGTTATTGACGAAATTTTGGAATCAAGAGGAGGTGCCTACTCACGATGTCACTCAGCTCACTCCTAACGAGCAGAGGTGCGAGAAGCACTTCAATACCACACACTTTCGTGATTCTTCAGAGAGGTACATCGACAGGATTCTACTCAATTCACCAGACGATCTTTTGGGTGATTCTTACAACGTCGCTCATCAATGTCTGAAGGGATTACGCAGACGATTCTCAAGGGATGTGAATTATCAACGTCTCTATCAACAATTCATGATTGATTACGAGACACTCAACCACATGACGAAGGCATCATCCATCTCCAGTCATCGCTCACATTTTCACCTGATACATCACGGTGTTCTCAAGCCGGACAGTATTACAACGAAATTGCGGGTGGTTCTTAATGGCTCCAGCGCATCCACATCAGGCTGCTCTGTCAACGACCTCATGTACACTGGAGCAAAATTACATATGAACATCTCAGAGGTTCTACCATGGATACGTAGACATCGTCACATTTTCGCTACGGACATCACCAAAATGGACAGACCGATTCAGATTCACAAGGATGACTGGGAGTTACAGCGGATACTCTGGAGGGACAATCAGCTCAATGAGGTGCCATATCATTCAACAAAGGTCACTGACGGGACGAAGGTCGCACCATTCTTAACCGTACGGACCTTGTC
>NW_011961110.1:0-2231 GCF_000949405.1 Vollenhovia emeryi
CCTGATAAGTTTTTGATTGGGTAGCTGCGTTACGCTGAGATAAGTTCATCACCGGGTGAACATTATCAGTTCCCGATGTTTAGGTTGGGTTTGCCCGATACTTTCCCGATGTAAACCGAACGAAATTTCTACTCGGGAATACGCATTAATTATACATTTAATGCGCATTAAATGTACATTTAATGCGGGACAAATATGCGCTTTAAATGTGCATGTACAATTCGCATTTAATGCGAATTTTAATGCACATTTAGAGCGCATTATACGTGCATTGGCGCTCCTTGGGAGGTTACCTAACCTATAACACAGGGACCTAGTGAGACAGTAACGAGTAACGAGGTATAAATAAAAAAAGCCTTTACGTCTCGTGCACCACGCGACCGCGCATCATGGAACGCAAGAAGGCTCCGTACAAAATCGTCGATTATTCCCTGGCGTTTAATATCACACAATCGGTCATTTCGAGGGTTCTCCCTCGTAATAAAATAATAATTGTGCACAATTATATTGGGATAAATAAACAGTACGAGATATTTAACACTACAAAAGGGGTGATATCACCTAAAAAACTTACCTTTTTAAAAAAAGGTAAAAAAAACACCAAGTATAAGCTCCAACGACCGAATATATTTTGTTACTCTATCTTGTTTGCATCTCTACAAAAATATCTTCACTACAAAACTATTTTCTCTACAAAAGTAATGATATCATCAAATGGCACCAACTAAACTAAATAGGTTTAAACGTGGTGGGGCGATGATTGGAGTGGGGGCATGCCCGCCGGGTGGGCGCCCGCGGACGCCCGTTGCCCGCGGTTTAGACAAAAATACCTTTTCAAAACTATTATCTCTACAAAAATCTTCTCTACAAAAGTATCTTCTCTACAAAACTATCTTCTCTACAAAAGTAATGATATCATCAACAAATTACAATGGATATAACAATGGATATTTATTTCACGAAACACGGTAGTGTCCCGCGCCAAGTATAAGCGAAAAGTTTTAAAGTGACAAGCTAAACCACGCGCGCGACACCGACCGTGTAGTTTACGCTAGTGCGCGAGTTGACGGGCCCTCAGAATTTCGGATCTCAACAACGGCTGATCCGACAAACTTGAGACTGCGCTTAATCGATAGCTTGGGTACGATTTGCATAATAAAAGTGTTTTTACTTTTCTCCTACGTGCCCCATGAGTGGAGATATTGCAATGCAAACAAAGTCCGCGGTTGTGAATTTCGCGTTAAGAAACGTGGTCGTCGTCAACCACCAGAATTCCATTTCATATTTCTGCCGCACGTGGCCCTCGCAAGCGCGGCTGACGTGACTGACGTTACCGACTTACTAGCGCACGTAAATACCAACTTACGAGCGCACGTAAATAGAGTGAACTTAACCTTTGTGCCGATTTATTTAATAATAACGTGTCTCGTAATTAATATATTTGTCGCATTAGGGACTGATTGTGAGGTGTCTTCTCAAGTGTCACTAGCGCGGCAAAAGACTGTGTAACTGATTGTGAGTGTGCGCGATCGGTGACGTATGTATTGTATGTAAGTAATGTAATAATGTATTATAATATCTCAATCCGAGAACCGTGTAGTGCAATCGATCGATCCTTTTGGGATTCTCTCTCGTAATAACAACAAAAGTAAGTATACGAATGTGCAATGTGTTTTTATAGTAGTTCTCTTAATTACGTTCAGCATAGCTAATCTTAAGTCTCGAAGTGCTCTTCCTCTTCCCTCTTTCTTTCACTCAAGCGAGCGCTCCGACGTCCTAGATTTGCAATGCCGAACGCAGCTCTTGTCCGACACAAAAAATTTATCTATGTATATTACAGGGTGTTATGGTATATTATAACGTAGTGCAATCGTTTTGATAAACAGTATGAGGTTTAATACTACAAAAGGTGTGATATCACCCAAAAAAACTTACCTTTTTAAAAAAAGGTAAAAAATGCGCCAAGTATAAGCTCCAATGTTACTCTATCTCTTCTGCAAAAGTATCTTCTCTACAAAAATATCTTTCCTGCAAAAGTATCTTCTTTACAAAAATATTTTTACAAAAATATCTTTCCAAAAATACCTTTTCAAAAATATTGTCTCTACAAAAATCTTCTCTACAAAAGTATCTTCTCTACAAAACTATCTTCTCTACAAAAGTAAAGCTATCATCAACAAATTACGCCAAATATAACAATGGATATTTATATATGTGTAACGCGTATCTTC
>NW_011961111.1:0-2232 GCF_000949405.1 Vollenhovia emeryi
CATATCATCAGTTGATTTTATTTAATTTCGATCCATTGCTTGAGTATACTGGCTATCTGGGTTATACGTTTCTGAGCATTAACGTGTATATTATTTCACTATATACTTCAGATTGGATTATTTGAAATGCAAATATATTAAATCCACATTGTTTAAATTTACAAGCTAAAATATAAATATTTTTTAGTTTCGACTGCATAACACAATTCTTATAATAATATCTTGAATTCATTTCGCATTATAGTATACTTAATTTCGCTCCTCTTTTCTCTCTTCTCATATTGATTACTAATTCTTATTTCTAATATTTTCTCTATTGTGTGCAGGCCCTTAAGCCTTGATTCGTTTGACGGATTGTGGACGGAACCGGATAAATGAAAACACGCTACATATGTATGTACCTTGAGTGCCGATACGTGTGCGGGTCATGTCACATTTGTTGTAGGTAGCGTGAAATAAACACCTTGTATGCCGAGACAGTCTCCCTCATACTCACTATCTAGCATTCCGAGTGTTTCTGAGATTTCTTATTTTGTAAGTTATTTTCTTAAATAATAATAATTATTATAAAATAATAGTTTTGCCTTCCTTACAGTTTAAAATGGCACCAAACAATAAGAAGGTGAGGAGAAAATACGTGCGCTTGAGTGTGATGCAGAAATTACAGCTAATAGAGAAAGTGGAACAAGGCGCCTCGGTTAAGGATGTTTGTAAAATTTATGACGTCGGGAAAAGTACCGTCAGAGAAATCCTTAAATCAAAGACCAAATTCCAACAGTATATGTCAACACACAATATTCATAGCTCTAAATCATATACTTATGTAATAGGGGATACAAAATCTTTCAAGATTGGACCAAACAAAAATATAGATGAAACTCTGTATATGTGGTATTGTCTACAGAGATCCCGTGGTATTAATGTACAACAATCACAGTTGAAATTGCAGTTTGAGGCTCTTATAACACGTATGGGACTCAATATCACACATACGAGTGCCTGGTTGATGAATTTTAATACTAGACATGGCATTACTGTATTGTTGAGCGATGAAATCTCTAGCGAATCTTCAGCATCAGAAAAGAAAATCAGTAACGAAGAGCAAGTTAGGCAAGAAGAATCAAGTAATGTTGGAAATGTGCCTTCATCTTCAATTTCATCTCGGATTGCTTCTACACGTCACGACATTTCTAAATTAAATACTTTTACAATAAGGAAAAAGAAATGCATGTTACGTGGTTCAAATTTCGACTTAGATAAAGCTCTGTATAAGTGGTATAGTCTACAGAGATCCCGTGGTATTAATGTACAACAATCACAGTTGAAATCGCAGTTTGAGGCTCTTATGACACTTATGAGACTCAATATCAAGGATGCTAAAAACTGGCTGCAGCGTTTTAAAAAGAGAAATGGCATTACTTCATTTGTGAGCGATGTACTCTGTAGCGAATCTTCAGAATCAGAAAAGAAAATCATTAATAAAGAACAAGTTAGGCCAGAAGAATCAATTAAATTTGGTAACGTGCCTTCACCCTCAGTTTCATCTCCGATTGCTTCTACAAATCACAACATTCCGGAAGTATCTATAAAAGTGGAAGATCTTTCTTCACCCTTATTACCATCTACGGGAGCTTCTGCACATCAGAACATTTCGGAAGGGTCTATAAATGTTGAGAATGTGCCTTCATCGTCATTTTTACCTCCAATTGCTTCTACACAGTCAAAAATTTCCGAAGACTATAAAAGTTGAGAATTCCTCTCCAGAATCATATTCTTCTCAAACCGATGTTTATCATAATTACGTTTGGGAAGAATACGATATAAAATCTGAAGGTTGCCCTTCACCTTTAGATGATAAATCTTCAGATGATAATTAAAGATTCGCTAACACTATAATATCAGCAAAATACGCCTCTTGGACCACTTTGTTAATCAATAAAGAATGTTTATAATGATATAATTTAACAATATGTATTGTATAGTTCTGTATACCATATTAAAGCTATGGTACAATATAGGCATCAAGAAATATTAAAAACAGCATTTTATATTATATACAAGAAATACATTAAGATGCGTTCCCATATAACCAGTGTGAGCACAAGTTGCTTTCAAATATTGCTAACAAAAATGTTAGCATCTTGCTGTGTATTTATGTATATTGTGCTGTTGTTTGTTAGCGTTTGATATCGGAAATAAAATATTTGTATAATTCAAACATTATTCTGGTAC
>NW_011961112.1:0-2232 GCF_000949405.1 Vollenhovia emeryi
TTTTCAGCCTGTATCTCCGAAACTATTTGAGTCCGGCCCTTATATATATATATATATATGAAATGACTTGGGAAGACATCCCCAACAACATATTTAAAAATCAAGCGAATTGGAGAGGAAGTCGCTTTTATGCACAATTACCCCAAACTTTTTTGTTAATAACTTTCTAACGAATAACGACCGCCGGCTAAAAACTTCTAAGAGTTACTCAGGAGGGTGTCCTTGACAACATATGTCAAGATCAAGGTCATCGGAAGGTGGGGTCTTTTTATGCACATTTACCACAAACTGTCCTACCGTTTGCTCCTTTTCCGCCTGCACCTCTTCGACCTCTCGCACTTTTCCTCCCGTCCTCCCCACTCGCTCTCATCGATCTCTCGCTACGTCCGCTCGACCTCCTCCCCACTCCTCGCCCTTCTTCCTCGCTCCGTTCTGCCAACTCATCCTCCTCTTCACTTTACCTCCTTCTATCTTCCTTCTTCCTTTCTCCTTTTCGTCTCCTCCAATTCCCGTACTGCATCTCCTCGTCCTCCATCCACCTCCGTGTTTTCTTCCTCTCCGGTTCACTTCCTTCCACTTTTCCTTCGCCTTTTTCTCTTCAACCTCTCACCGTCACCACCTTTCATTCCGCCATCTTTCTACCGACCTTTTTCGAATATTTTACAAGATATTTTGTAATTTACGTCAAAATATTGGAACTTTCAAACTTTAATAACTAAAAAAGTTCTTAATAAAAAATACTTTATTATAGCGTTTTGAAAAGCTCTCGAGGATAGCTACAAGAATATGTAATAAAAAATAGGGGATGCCATTTAAAAAAATTGGTGTGACCTTTATGTGACCTTCAAATAATTCTTCAAGGTCAAACCAATGGTACCGTCTTATGGCCCCCTCGAAACCATACAACTTTTGTCTGAAACTTTTTTTATTTGATGTGCAGTTCTCGAGATTTTTCGTTGTCTCAAGATAAAAAACTCACCCTGTAGATATTTTGAAAAATTTCACAAATTCTGCTTAATTTTTTCGCGATTTGGAGGTCAGATCCATGATGTTATTAATTTTTAGAATTAGTGTAGTTCTTTAAATAATTTACAGTTATTTTCCAAATATTTATATAACGCATTAGACATGAAATTTTACACTATTGCTATAAAATGGGATGGTACTAATTTACTGAACATTTTATACAAATACAAAATTGTAAAAGTATCTTGCACATGATTGCTCAATTCCATACTCTTCCAAAAGAAACAATGCATTAGACGAGTTATGTATATTTATTTGATAAATGCAGTATACATATGTTATAACATATATGAATATAATACACAGGGTGCTCCAGAGCTCGCGCACCGAATATACTATATTATGTAACTCGTCTAATGCGTTATAAAAAATTGAGTAATAAAAATTCTTCGTTTGCAAGTTGTTTCACAATTTTACATTTATACAGGGTGTCTGATGCAAAAGTAGCCAACTTGAAAATAGCGGTAGATTGTGTTAAACTAAGGAGAAATATCATGTGCCGCGGTACAAAAGTAACAATAGTTATCGAATAATTAATTTACATGTCTGAGCGAATGAGGATGCAGAATACGGTAGGCCGGACTCGGCAGGCATTTAAGAAAATCGATCGATGAGCGGGAGGTGGAGCGACGCGCGAGATACACCGTGGTGGGAAAAAACCTAGGCGCAGCGGGGAGCGCGGCGCGGGCGGCGAGCACGGCAGCGAGCGCGAGCGACGAGCGACCCGAAACATAAACATAGTATCTCGCGCGTCGCTCCACCTCCCGCTCATCGATCGATTTTCTTAAATACCTTCCGAGTCCGGCCTACCGTCTCCTGCATCCTCATTCGCTCAAACGTGTAAATTTATTATTCGATAACTTTTGTGACTTTGTACCGCGGTACATGATATTTCTCCTTAGTATAACCCAATCTACCACTATTTTCAAGTATACAGGGTGAGTTATAACATTTGTCCACGAGCTCGTGAGAAGGTAGAACGGATCGAAATGAACAGAAAAGTCCTGAAACATTTTGCAATTTTCGCAATAGTTAACGAGAAAAAAATTATTGAAAATCGTCGTCTTTGCCCTGCCCACTGTCCAATTCGAGCGCGTAGCGAGATGTGACCGCCCGGCGATCGATATTGCCTGGCGAGGGGGAGAGGGGGGACAGCGCGCAGTTGCCGGCGAGTTGTTTACGTCGCCGCTCCCGCGTCTCGCGTCC
>NW_011961113.1:0-2232 GCF_000949405.1 Vollenhovia emeryi
TGGGGGAGGGCCGTCTCCTCAGCGCCTCAGCGGTGTTCCGCCCACTAAAAGGGGAGGGGACTTACCCGCGACTTGCGGGCAGCCCCTCCCCCGCCCGTCAGGGCGGTGATGTGGGCGGCGGAGTAGGGGGTGGGGTGGGAGCGGGAGCACGGGCGAGTAATAATCTCGTCCGGCTCCGCGTCACGGGAGGGGAGGCCGGGGGAGATGACGCTTCCCTGCCAGCTCTCCCTCCGTCTGACCCGGCTCCCACCCCATCCCCCGCGGCATGTCGGGCAGGCCGAGCCCGGGGAAGTCTTCCCCGAGCCCGGCACTGTCGCCGCCGCTGTTGTTGCGGGCGGGGAAGAGGGACTTGTCCCCTTTTCTCCCGTTCCGCTGCCTCCTTCTGCGAGATGACTTTCTCGCAGAAGGAGGCAAACGCGTGCCATGACCTCTCCTCTTCCAGTATCGCGGTTATCACCGCTGGAAGGGAGAGGTTATGCCCCAGCGCACGGGTGAGCGTCTCCCGCTCACCCGCCCACGCCGGACACTCGCCCAGCGTATGCTGGGCGGTGTCGTCCTCGGCTGGGCAGTGGTGGCAGCCGGAGTTCTGCTCCCTTCCGATACGACACAGGTAGTGACCAAAGCAACCATGCCCGGTCAGCACCTGCGTCATTCGGAAGGACAACCCGCCCCATCCTCTATCGACCCACTGGTCGAGGAGGGGCCTGATTGCACCGACGACACGGAGCCCCGGGGTAGTGTCCCCCGAGGCTACTAACACTTCTCGCCATTTGGCGATTGCGCGCCGCCGGTGCTGGAGTCGCCTCCGAGCACGGTGGTTCGCCGTCCATCGAATCAGCCTCCCCTCGGAGTCGCGGCTTTCGAGGAACATATTATAATGTTCCTCTGCCGCGTACTCCATCGGGGGGAGGCCGGCGATCACCGTCGCCACGTTGTACGCTACCGTCCGGTAGGCCCTACTTATTCTCGCGGCAATCGGGCGAAAGGCGCGGGCCATGCTGGCGCGCGCATGCCTCGATGCCGCGAGCTGTGGAGCCCAAACAGAGGCCCCGTAGAGCGCTACCGACTTGACGGTGTTCGCGTACAACCGACGCACCTTGCCGTCCGGGCCGCCCAGGTTGGGGAGGAGACGACCTAACTTGGCCGCCCTCTCCCCTGCCCTTTTTGCGGCGCCGGCAAGGTGGCTCGTAAAACTCCATCGGCCATCGAGTATCAGACCGAGATATCTCATCTCTTGTCTGATCTCAACGGGGGTTGCACCCACAGTCAGGGTGAGTCCCTCGGGTGGCCGGCCGTGTGTCCCATCATGGAACAACACGGCCTCGGTCTTGCTGACCGCCACCTCGAGGCCCAGACTGCGGAGCCAACTATTGCTCCGGCTGCCACCTCCGCCCTAGAGATGGCTTCCCCCCAATCGCGGCCCCCGGCCGTCACGAGCGTGTCGTCTGCGTAGCTGTTCGGTTATCGACGACGCCGAGCGAGTCGACATTGAGCGCCTGACCCGTGCGTCATCCGATCGGGTAGATGCGGTAGGCGTCGAGGAGACTCAACTCCCTTTCTCCCTTTCTCCCTTTCTCAGCGGGCCGGTTGTCGTTATCTGGTGCGAGCGCCCTTCTCCTTCTGGCTTCTTCCTATCGCTTCGGATCGCCTCGGTGACTGTTGCTAAGGAGATCCGGGCCCTTTGTCTAAGCTTATCTGGAAAGCGAGTCAACGGGCCCGGTCACTTCAGGCGAGTCAACGGACGCGGTCACTTCGATCTAGTCCACGGGCGCTGTTACTTCGAGAGCCATTCGGGAATCTAGTCAACGGGCGCTGTTACTTCGAGAGCCATAGACGGAACGCTAGTCAACGGGCGCCGTCACTTCGAGACCCAGAGACGCAAAGAGAGAGTTCCAGGACAATTGCGGGATTGACCTACCGTTTCCATACAACGGCATTAGCGCAGGTAACGGAAGGAGCGGCCTTCCATTCTTATCGCGCCTCTCCGCTGGGCCGCCATTAAGGGGAGGATCGGCCTTCCATTTTGGTGCGCCCTCCCGGTGAGCCGCTCTTGTCGCCTACACAACGGCGAAACGCGAGCTCTCTACTCGCTTGACGGGGTCCGAGAACATTGGCTCGGACGGGCTACCTGACGACGAGCTCTGGGTAGCCCCACGACTGCCCTCGGCAGCTCGTGCCCTTCCATCTCAGCGCGAGCTCTCTACTCGCTTGACGGGGTCCGAGAACATTGGC